>NW_028221413.1:14910-111438 GCF_014529385.1 Adiantum capillus-veneris | reverse complement strand
AAATGTTGATAACTTTGATTTTGCTCTTGAGCAAGCTACTAAATGATGCTTCAATGCTTGTTAAACTATCTTGTTTCTAGGCTTCAACAAGCCATGGGCAATCCATCTCTCCAAAGTGAAGTGCCAACGGGCAGGCTCCGTGCTCACAGGATTCTCCAAGCTCATCACCATGATGAGAGAACACCTAGGAAGCCTCCTTGTGAGACTACCAAAAGAGGTCTCTCTCCGATTCGGGAAGAAGAAGAGAATCCATATGAAGGGATCAAGAATTTACTTCTTGATGATGCATCTCCTTCCCAAAGGAGAACTCAAGAGCCTCCACAAAGGAATGAGAAAGAAGCGAGTCTCCCGCCACCTCGGCGGAGATGGCTCCACGAAGACGGCGGGCTAAACGCTCTCCATCACCACCAAAGCGAGAAGACCATCACACTCTTCTCCACGCATAATTCAAAGAGGGATGATAAAAAGCAAGAGAAGAAAAAGGCGAGAAAGAGGACACCCTCTTCTCCATCTTCTTCATCCTCTTCCTCTTATGAAAGCTATGGTGAAGACGACAAAGATCAAGACAAGAAAAAGGCGAGAAATAGGTCACCCTCTTCTCCACCTTCTTCAAATTCTTCACCTTCTGAAGAAAGTGATGGTGCAACCTTTGAACCATCAAAAAGAAGAGGTCATAGGAAATCCTATGCCACATGGAAGAGGTCCTCCAAGTTGAAGAAATTCAAAGAGGGAGGGAAGAGCATCTCTTTCCTTACCTATGATGGTACCTTTGGTGCTACGGACAAAGTCTTGGCCTTTATCCAACAATTCGATGTGGCGTTTGGAGATGAGGGCTTCACGAAGTCCTCTAAGCTACGCCATGTAGCTATGCACTTTCAAAATTCCACAAGACAATGGTGGTCTAGCCTACGAGCCAACGGTGAAGCTCCATGAACATGGAAAGCTTTAAGAGCTTCCATTATGAAGCAGTTTTTGGCCACCGATGCCAAAGACAAAGTACTCACCGAATGGTGGAGCTTAAAGCTCTCTCCCAATGAATCCATCGACAAATATGTAGACAAGTTTTGGGACTTACAACTCAAAGCCACTGTCTTCAAAAAGTTGGATTTTGGAGAGCAAAAGCAACAATTTTGTGCGGGCTTAACCGAAGAAATGGCGGAGTATGTCAACTCCCAAAGACCACGTACCATATCGGCGGCAATACACCACACTATGGTCGCCTCTCGAATCAATTTCCAAACGGGGGCAAAAAGAAATAATAAGCCCCCAGAAAATAAGGGTTCCAATGAGCCTAAGGGGAAGGACAATGTCCAAAAGTCTCCTAAGGGCAACTCCAACAAAGCTAAAGAGAAGGGAGTTTACAAAGGTAAGAATAAACTCTCTCTTGAAGAGCTTGAGCGTTATCGTAAGGATAACTGGTGTTTCAAGTGCGGCGAATAAGGGCATGCGTACCGCGCTTGTCCCCAAAAGAACAACCGCCAAGATCCTCCTAGAGCTTTCCTGGTTGAAATCCAAGAGGAGGAGACTCACCAAACTCACCACAAAGGATC
The DNA here is from genome assembly GCF_014529385.1 of Adiantum capillus-veneris. Lineage (NCBI taxonomy): Eukaryota > Viridiplantae > Streptophyta > Polypodiopsida > Polypodiales > Pteridaceae > Adiantum > Adiantum capillus-veneris. The sequence goes on along the minus strand of NW_028221413.1, from coordinate 109,888 downwards.
TCCTCTATGCCATGCTTGGGGAAAGGTAAGAGAACATGATGCTTTTATTCTCTTTGACCCTGGTTCTACTCACAATTTTATATCTATAGAGTTGGCCACCAAGCTAGGAATACAATCCTACGAGATGGGAGATGTCCTACCCGCAGACAGTGCCTTCAAGGGGCAAGAAGCTTCAGTTACTCCCTTAATTGGGAAATGCTGAGATGTAGAGAGAAAGAGAGAGAGACGAGACAAGAGACACGCCATATATGCTCCCGAAGACTGATTCATATTGAGGACAAGATACAAATATATAGGTGAGACCAAGTTGAGTAGAGTGAGCCATATATAGCTCCAACACCCCCACTCAAACAAAGGTCTCTAGCTTTGGATGAAAAAAACCTTGGGGAGTTCAAGGGAAAAACCCAAGCCCCTATACAATGTGAAAATATGAACCAGCGATGATGATGTGAAAGTGAATTGTGCATCTATGTACAAATATTCAAGTGACTTAGAGATCACAATGTGCAAATGTGGAGTGTGCATAGTGCATGGTACCTAAAAGATTACAATGTCATATGTACAAAGCTATTACAATAGCAAAGAAGCTAATCTAGAAAGAGTGAGGTCGAAGCAACTCCAAGCTCCGAGCGCAAGAGGATGAAACGTGACTCGTTGAGGCCTTTGGTCAAAATGTCTGCAATCATCTGGTCACTTGGACAGTGCTCAACCATAATGGTTCCTTTGCGTACTTCATACCTGACATAATGATAATGGACAGCAATGTGCTTTGACTTATTATGTTGAACATAGTCTTTTGCAAGACTAATAGCACTTTGGTTGTCACACCGCAAGGGTGTGCTAGAAAGAGGAGAGTGACCGATATCAACCAGCATTTGTCGAAGCCAAATCAACTCACGAGCTGTAAGTGATGCCGCAACATATTCTGACTCAGTCGTAGAAACTGCAATACAACGTTGTTTCTTGCTAGTCCAAGAAACAAGACAACCATTTATAAAGAAGCAATTTCCACTAGTAGATCGCATAGATAAATGTGAGCTTGCCCAGTCTGCATCTGTGTAACCCAAAAGAGAAAGAGATTGCATAGAATCCGATGTGAGTTGTCGTCGATAGACTAAACCAAAATCTGTAGTGCCTTTCAAGTATTTCAACACACGCTTTGCAACAGACCAATGCTTAAGAGAAGGACATGCAAGATGTTGTCCAAGATAATTAGCAGCAAACAGAATATCAGGACGAGTTCATCGCGTACATGAAGTATTCTGTCTGGAGCAACTGAACATAGGACGCAGCTTGTTTCTGGTACAATGTTGTTTCGATGTTCAGTAGCATATGCTCTATTCCGATCTGTGTCGAATCGACGCTTATAGCACATATGAGTGGGATGATCAGATCGTCCATAATATTCACAAGAAGAAAAAGAAGAGTCTCTAGATAAACGTGGTTGTTTTGTGGTAATATTGTGTTCTTCATCATATTGACGTGCCCAACAATCATCTTCAGTATGGCCATTTCTGTTGCAGTAAGAACATTGCTTATTAGGAAATTTGAGACGAGAGAAAATATTACCGCGACGGCCACCTCTGTTGTGACTCAGTCTCCTCGTGTGAAATCATAGCTGTATCATGACTAGCATTACGACGTTCTTGACGTTGAGAGTATTCAATTAAAGACATGCAGGCTTGGTCGAAATCAAGACCATCTTTATTAGAGAGAATAGTAACAATGTTATCATAAGAAGAGTCCTTCACCGTATCAAGGAGAAGTGTAATCAGTTGCTTTTGTGGAACAGGATCACCGGCAGCAGCAAGTTGATTAATAATAGATTTGAAAGATTCAATATGTCCCGTCATGGCAGTACCAACTTCATATTGTAACTTGTTAAGCAACCCTCTCAAATAAAGTATTTCTGTGACAGATTTCTTCCAAAAGTTTGCAATAAGGTACTTCCATACGTCGTGGGAAGTAGGCAGTTCGTACATATCAAGCAAAAGGGAATCAGTAAGAGCAGAAAGAATATACCGACGAGCTGCTTTATCACGTTGTTGCCAATCCGTATAGGCAACATTCCAATCTTCAAATATAGGTCCTTCAGTGATAAGCACGTTATCATTATCCGTATCAACAGGCTGAGGCGGACAAATGCGATTTCCAAGAACAACATCGGAGAGTTCATCGCCTTCAAGAATTAACAACATTTTTGCTTTCCAGCCTGGAAAACCTTGACCTTGGAAAGGAGGAACAGAACGCTGGCCAGAAGGAAAGCCGTTGACGAGAATATTCATAGCCATATCTTGTTGCGAGAAGACGTATAAGATAAGATCGCAGAATTTGCACACCATATATGGTGAAGGCCGCAATTGAGAATGAGAGAGATATGAGGACTGCGTTCTGTCAACGATAAACGTAAGAAGGATGCTCAAGGAACTTCCAAAGATGTGAGAGACGTCACCCAAAAAGGGCAGGGTAAAGGAGACGTTAATAATAAAAGTCCTCAAAATAGAGTGGCGTGAGACGCAAGATTGACGACCACAATATGAATAGAAAAAAGCTAAATCTTCTCGAAAAAGTTAACGCCAAAATAAGAAAAACGATCGCGGACGCTTCACGAAGAAGTAGGACGAAGAAAGCTGCGTCAAGCTCAATTGCAGTAAAAACAGCATAACTTTCTGCTGCGAACTCCGATTGACGCAAACCTAGAACTCAAATCGAAGAGCTCGAGGAGACGAACAAGTTTTGGATGAAAAGTGCCATTGTGCTATGCTCCATCGCGCTTTTCCCGTTTCTCCAAATTTTGAGCAGAACAGCAAGAAAAATTGAGATGAAGTTCAGGGTGTCATCAACAAGAAAACGTAATCAACGATTAGATTGATTAGCAATAAACGTCACACAAAACACTAATCATATTCTTCTTAACACAAAACAACCACAATTAACAAGAATCAATGCTCAAAAATAAAATTTGTAGCAATTTTTGAATCTTACATGCAAATCGCATACACATACTGTGTTCTCACCATGAGTTGAATCCGCGCATGATCGTTACTGCTCTTATACCATGTTGAGATGTAGAGAGAAAGAGAGAGAGACGAGACAAGAGACACACCATATACGCTCCCAAAGACTGATTCATATTGAGGACAAGATACAAATATATAGGTGAGACCAAGTTGAGTAGAGTGAGCCATATATAGCTCCAACAGGAAATTGAGGCTTCATGTCCAAGGCTATGTGGACAAAGAGGACTTCTTTATCTCTCCTCTCAAGCATGAGGATGTAATCCTAGGGGCACCATGGTTTGACCGCCTGGCTGCCGATGTTAAATTTCCTGAAAGGAGAATCTCCTTTAAGTTCAAGGAAAAAGACATGTATATAGATGCTAAGGAAATAGGTAACACCATCCCCATTGTACATACACCAGCTTTCAACAAGTCAATAAAGAGCTCTATTTCCGTGTACATGATTTTTTGTTAAAGACTCTCAAAATGAACCTAATGCTTTAGCAAAAGAAAATAAAAGCAACCAAAAGGAATTAGAGTTATTCAATTTTCTCAAGGGGTTTCAAGATGTTTTTATTGACGACATCCCTTGTGAGCTACCTCCTAAACGAGGTAATGATGACCATGCAATTGAACTTCTTCCAGGAAGTTCATCGCCTAATAAACTTCCTTATAGAGTTTCTCAAGCTCAACAAGAGGAGATTATGCGGCAAGTGCATGAGTTAGTTGAGAAGGGTATGGTTAGGCCAAGCTCATCTCCATTTTGCTCACCTGTGCTATTAGTGCAAAAGAAAGACGGCACATATCGTATGTGTGTCGACTATAGAGCACTAAATAGGATCACTATCAAGAATAGGTTTCCCGTTCCACGGGTAGAAGACCTATTTGATAAGCTACAAGGATCAACCTACTTCAGTAGGGTTGACCTAAAAAGTGGCTATCATCAAATAAGGATAGTTGATCAAGACATTGTATAGACCTCATTTCGTACTACATTTGGTCTTTACGAATACATTGTCATGCCTTTTGGCTTGACCAATGCACCAGCCACATTCAACCGCTTGATGGAGAAGCTGTTCAGGCCTCATCGAACCTTCATTGGAGTGTTCTTTGATGATATTATCATCTACTCTAATTCATTGGAGGAACACAAGCAACACCTCCAGGTAATATTTCAAGTTTTAAGAGAGAATAAACTTTATGTTAATCGAAAGAAAAGTGAATTTTTCTTGCAAGAGATTCAGTATTTAGGTCACATTATCTCTCAAGATGGCATCCAAATGGATCCATCCAAGTTAGAGGTAATAAAAGGATGGCCTAAACCAAGGAATCTGCATGAACTAAGAAGCTTCATAGGTATGTGTGCATACTATAGACACTTCATAGAAAAGTTCTCACAAATTGCGGGACCATTACATGACCTAACAAAGAAAAGCGTTAGGTATACATGGTCTGCTAAGGAGAACAATGCTTTCGAAAAGCTTATCTCTCAACCTGCGCTTACACTACCGGATCTCTCAAAACCATTTGAGGTCCAATGCGATGCTTGTGGTGATTGCCTTGGATCTGTTTTGCTCCAAGAAGGGCACGCCATAGGCTATGAGAGTCGAAGGCTCGACCCTATTGAGCAAGCTCTAGGCATATACGAAAAAGAACTCCTTGCAGTTCTACATACCTTAGACTCATGGAAGCACTATTTATTGGGGACTCCTTTCATTCTGCGAACGGATCACCAAAGTCTTAAGTACTTCATGACACAGACCAACCTCTCCGACAAACAAATGAGGTGGGAAAATTTCCTTTCGCAATTTCATTTTCATATTGCTCACATTGCTGGCAAGCATAATCAAGTAGCTGATGCACTCTCAAGACGGCCGAGAGTGAATGCAATTTCCATAGCAACTCACAATGATCTATCTTCAATGATAGATGAGTATGCTATTGATCCCGATTTTAGAGATGTGATTTTAGCCCTTGCATTAGGGAAGAAAGAAGAACCATTTACTTTACAAGATGGTTATCTTCTCTATGGCAATAGACTATGCGTTACTAACTCACTACGTGAGAAAGTAATGTATGAATATCATGCTCCACCTTATGCGGGGCATAGAGGGATTCAGTCTACCTTAAAGGGAATTGAAACATATTTCTATTGGCCTACCATGAAAGTGAGCATACAAGAGTATGTTTCCAAATGTGTGGTATGCCAAAAGACAAAATTTGATAGAGGGAAGCAACTTGGATTGCTTCAACCCTTGCCAATCCCTAATTCACCATGGGAGAGCATATCCATGGATTTTATCTTTGGATTGCCTAAGTCTATCCATGGGAATACGGGAATATGGACGATAGTAGACAGGTTTAGTAAACAAGCTCATTTTATACCTGTCAAAAAGACTATCAAAGCCCATCAAATGGCAACCCTCTTTATTTCACAAATTTTCAAGTACCATGGCTTGCCCATGTCCATAGTGTCGGCTAGAGATCCTAGAATGACCAGTAATTTCTGGAAGGGTCTCTTTGAGAATTTAGGAACAAGGCTAAACTTCTCTTCGGCCTATCATCCACAAACTGATGGCCAAAGTGAAATAGCTAACCTAACCATTCTCGATCTACTAAAAGCCTATGTAACGGAAGTAGATCAAAGATCCCAATGGGAGAAGTACTTACCCTTAGTGGAGTATGCTTACAATAACACTGTACATACTTCCACAGGAAAAGCACCTTTCGAGGTAATTGAGGGAAGATCAAAAAGTCCCTTGCTACTTAAGGTACATGGGAAGAATATCTTCGCTGTAGATGAGTATAGCCGAGACCTACAAGAATCTTTCCAAAAGATTAAGGATGCTATCTCTATCTCACAGCAAAGGCAAAAGGCTGCTGCTGACAAGCATAGAAGAGCCCAAGCCGTTAAAGAAAATGATTGGGTCTTGTTAAAGTTTCCCAAGGCTCGATTAAGGCACACAACGGGCAAGAATCCTACGGGTCACCAAAAGTACTATGCTAAACTAGCAAAAAGGTACTATGGTCCCTTTAAGATTCTTAGGCCAATCAATGAGATGGCCTATCAACTCAAGTTGCCCAATCATTGGCTCATACACAATGCTTTTCATGTGAGCCTATTAAAGCCTTACAAAGGAGAGCCACCTCAAGAACCAACTATTGAAGACCCACCGGAGATCGAGGACCAAGAAGAGGTGCTGCAGCCCGAGTCCATTCTCCTACATGAAGACAAGGTACTAAGAGGCGGTAAGACTATCCGACGATATCTTATTAAGTTTAAGAATTATCCTTTTGAAGATGCTAGATGGATGCAGGGCATACAATTAAAGGATAACCTAAACCTTGTCAATGCTTACAATGCTTCCCAAGAGTAAGCAAATGTACAAAATGTTAAAAATGAACAAAAGTTTTGTCTTATAAGACTCTCTTTTTCTTTATTTGTGCACAAAAATGAAGTAGTATGCATGCTTAGATCAAGTTTGCAGAGACGACGTCTCCCAAACACCAAGTAGAGCTTGTCACTCTACTATGGAAGACTGATAGGACTAATGTGTAGACATGCTTGCGGCAGCCTCAGGCTCTCAAGCGCCAAATGGACTAGTCATCCATTGTGGAATGATGTCGTAGGGTAACATAGGGATCCTCTACCCGCTAAGAAAAGGACTCATGAACATGCTTTATCTTCTCTACACCATAGTTGAGGACGACTATGATTTCAAGAGAGAGGTAATGTCATAATAATCAATATCTAATTCTCCTAAATGATTTTCTCATATTAAACTGATCATTTAATGTGGGGAAGGACAGGGGAGAAAAAGCTAGAATATTGGTTAAGCTAGCACACCGGCCACAGTAGGGATCCAAAGGAGGGAAAATAGGGATCCAAAGGGGGGGCCATCTGCAAAAGAGCCATGTGCAACAATGGGCTAAAAAGACCCTAAGGTTCAGCCCATTAAGACTTCCAAAATGCTAAGGTTCCAAAATTCAAAGGTTGTGTCCAAAGGTCAACCCTATGGAAAATTGGATGCTTTGTGTGTGCCCTAATAGTCTTTGCACATCCCTACATGGGAGGGGGCGAGCCCTAAAGGTAGGGGATGAGAGAGAAAGCCACACACACACACACACAGGCTCCCTTTACACAAAGGGAATGAGGGACACATGTTAGCTCCCTAGGCCAGATGCCCACAAGGTGTGCCCAATTTCTATTGGATGACCCTTGAAGTGGACCAATGAAAATTAAGCTAGAGTAAATCTAGTTTAATTAATTTAAAAACATTTAATAAAAGAAACCAATGAGAATTAAGTCTCCTAGAAGACTATTGGGCAGTCTCCCAAGGGGTCCAATGAGCATTCAGGAGCCCCATGGCTTGCCTGATTCCTATTGGCCAGGAGGCAAAGGGGTCCAATGAGAGTTTAGTTTAATTATTTAATTACCTAAAGCTCTCACAAAAGGGGAAAGGGGGACACATGTCAGAAGGCTATCACTTATGCTGCTTAATTGTAATTGGCTTGACTTGGGGAGGGCCAATGAGGCTGCATGAAGAGCAAATAGCAAGGGGGCTCGCCCAAGAGAGAGAGGGGGCTGATTTTTGCAAGGAATTATCACACACACACTCACACAAGCTCATGTGTGAAGAAAGAGAAGACTATCTCTTCCCAAGCTTTAATGGAGAACTCATCACCTACTCCAAGCTTGTGAGATAGAAGCCTACATCAACACTCTCTTGGCATGTGGATGCAAATCCAACCAAGAGCCAAGCTTCAATGCATGCTCATCTCCTCTACCAAGCTAATTACTAAGCTAAGCTATGCTACATATGAGTGATTATGTGAGGAGATGTACATCTTTCTCGTAAGATACTCCTTCTTCCTCTCAATCTACTCTCATACCCTGCTAGCTCTCACCATCTTCGAAGGTGTGTGGGGTCTTGGGTCTGAGAACGGGGATAATTCAAGTTGTGTTTGTGAAGTGTTTTGCTTAGTGTATGAAGTTTCCATCTTCATTGCACTAGCTAGTCTTGAAGGAACACAAAGAATTGTATTGTACAATGTCTCTCTTGATGGGAGAAGCCATAATACAAAGCCTTTTGGAGGGGGGACCGGCTCCATGAAAATCCGGTCCTCAACTGTTGTCAATAGATTAATTGCTCTCTCTTTTGAAAGTATTGTCGATGCTATCTAACTAGGTGTTATGCTTTTTGTTGCTCTCTCCACCCAAGCACTCTTGTAATTCTCATTAGGAATCTATTCTAATGAAATGCCCACTATGTTCATGCTAATTTCCGCTACACATAAGTTATTAGGCCATTAAATGTTACAGCAGATGCTTCAACAGGTTCTGAGTCGTATGCATGAGCATGTAGCAAGGCTCGCAGAGGAGCGGATTGAGAAAGCAATGAATAGAGCTATGCAGCTTGTGTATGACGATAAGAACTTGTTTGACGGATACGATGTGATTGGGTATCTCACACATTATGTATAGGAGATGGAAGTACGAAATGTTCTAGAAGGTAGGATGATTGAAGTTTTTGTGCATTTAGTGGTACTATATTTTAGTAATCGTGTGCAAGATATTCAAGCACAACATGGATACAGTTGGAAATTAAAGACTTTGAAGCAGCTCTCAAATGTGAGTATATAAATCATTGTTTGGAGAAAGAATCTGAGTTTCAGTCAAAGGATATTTTTTATACAAACCTTTTGGTCATAAGTGAAGCTTCCATGCCAAAATCTAGAGAATATGATCATACTGCTTGAACTTTGCAAGATGTACCAAGCCATGTGAGCCAAAAATGCATTTTGGTAACAATTGATGCTAAAATAGGTGAGTCTCTAACACAAAAGAATGATCAGGTGTAATGGCATACTTTATGTTGTATACGAGGAGCCATATAAAGTAGATATGGTCACAGAGAAGAAGGATATATATGAGTACAAGAATGGGAACGTTTTTGAGGATTATCAAAAGCAATTGGAAGCTGTGTGGAAAATTTGGGAGCTAAGACAAGATGTATTGCAAGTCCAAGTTTGATATGAATGACATTTTTTATGCGGCAAGATGTGTATATGAGGTTGAGGTTGGCATGCAATATATACTCTTTTTGGGCAATGATGAAAGCAAGCTAAAAGACGCCAGGTTGCTACATATGCCCTTTGATATAGGAGGAATCAATGTGGGCTATAAGGTAATGAATACTCTTCTAATGTCGTTTGATCCAGGAGAAATTCATTGCGAGCCCTAAAGGATACACTGTTACTTATTATTAATTATTGGGCTGATTTCAGGGATGTTGAAAGCTATTGCATGGTATGCTGAGTATGGGAATGGTAAAGAGTCACTTTATTCCTACGAACAGACCCAAAATGAGCTAGGCACTCTTGACTCTATCACACTTGTTTGTAGCCTCAAGGTATGCGGCCTAGTAGTAGCCATAAATCAGGGTAGAGATGAGATTGAAAGAAAGGGTCTTTTGATGGATAAGCAGGTTTTTGGTAATTCTTTGTTTGATGTCTATGCAAAATGCAACATGCTCCTCATAATAGGAGATATCTTTGATGCTCTTTTAGTTTGAGATGTAATTTTGCAAGATAAAATGATTGCAATATATTTTGAGCGAGGTGTTGATGAGGAAACCTTGAATTTCTTTCAACAGATGCAAGTGAATGAGGAACCTCAAGATGCTAGAACATATGTATGTGCACTGAAAGCTTGTATTAGCTTAGAATCTATTGGTGGAGGCCAAGAGAATCCCCGTGAAGTGATTGTGGATGGTTCGAATGACAATACTTTTGTGGCAAACACCTTAATAAATTTTTGTGCTACTTGTAAGCAGCTTGTAGAGACTCAGGCTGATAAGTTGTCATTTCCAGATGTAGTAGCATGGAATTCAATCACAACTGGGGTATATTGATCATTGAAATAGTGAATAAGCAGTTTCATATTTGGAGCAAATGGGATCGACAAGGATGCCTCTAGAAGCAACAACCTTCAACTGCAATTGAAAAGTCTTTTGCAATTGAAGGCAAGTGATAGAAAAAGGCCGAGAAAAACAAACTCTTATCTACAAAGTGGGGTTTGACAAAGACTTATTTATTGCCAATATTGTTATGGACATGTATGCTAGATGTGGCTCACTCTTAAAAGCTCAAAAGAACATTTGATCGGCTTCCTATTCAAAACGTAGTCTCTTGGATGGCCTTGATTAGTGGTCATGGGGTGGTCATGTTGCTCAACATGGAAACGTTCTTCAAGCACTACTTTGTTGAGATGTGATAGAGGCATCTGTTTCATAATGCAGTAACTTTTCCTTGCATTTAAAAGCACATGATAACATGGTGATTTGGCTGTTGGAAATACCCTACCTCATATGTACATCAGCTTGACAAAGTAACTGATGATGTTATTGATAAGCTTCTAGTGTGAGGTGTTGTATTATGGATCTTTGATTACCGGTTATGTAGAAAAATGTTTGCTTGGAAGTGCACAAGAATGTTTGACAAGGCTTTTGTTTATTTCCTTTGGATAGAGGAGGATGACTTCATGCACACTACCTTGTGCAATCCAATCCAGGGCAAGGCATAGTAAGACAACTCCCAGATTTGGCACATCAATTGTTTGCATATTGAATGTGTTCTTGGCATTTTTTGAGATGACAGATTTACATCCACATGCGAAGATATATGTTGCTCTATTCCTCATGTAGGTTGTGCTGATGTCAGGCTACCGACAGTTCAAGGTGTATGGTAAATTGAGTTGAGGCACAATAATACATGCCATATCAGTTCAGATGCATTAAACAAGGGCTACTTGCAAGAGCTTAGCAATTAATTGGTGACCTACGAGCTTGGGACACTATTGTTGCTGGAGCTTATTTGTGTGATAAGGAGGCAATTGAAGTTGTCTATAGGAAAGGACCGGAGAGGGTGAAAGAGCTTATTTCTATGGGAGCGTTGATAAGAGAAGATGGTCATTTACATCTTTCATGTGAGGGTGGCCACTCACATCATCGAATTGTTCATGCTGTAGATATGACGGGTAAAGAGATTGAAAGGGCTTTGTTGACCTCTGAATGGAATTATTCAAAAATTACCTTCTTTAATGAGCATCACTTTTCCATAGACTTCTTAGTACTCCACGAAGGTATGCCTGTCACATGTCATGGTGTGGGTACATGGGACACTTTATCTTGGAATGTAATGATTCGCCCATATGTCGAACATGGAGAGAGAAAATTTGCAGTGTATTGTTGCAAAAATGCAATCCAAAGGTGTTTCTCGATTTTAGAATAGATATTTCGCAAGTCAATTCTTGGCAGAATGATGTCTCCGAAAGCGTTTCTCCGTTGCAAGTCAAGCCTTGGTAGAATGATTTCCTTCTCAAACTGTCTAGTGTCATGGATTACTGTCAACTAGCAGAAGTGATCCTCCATCTGATGGTGAAGATCCTGCACTTGTGATGGGGGGTTATGGTAGTAAAAACGCTAATCCAGCAAGAGAAGAAAATGAACAATAGTCTTGCACTACATGCAACTGCAAGGCCTAGCCTAGATGAGGATTGAGCAACACTGGGTGATTGCATGATCAGTATCATTGAAGAGACAAATGCTCTCAAGATATCAAAAAGAGTTTTTGAGTCACTATGCAAAAAAATCTTTGGAAGTTATTCCTATGGATCATGCTTAGAGGGTTTTAATTGACTTATACCTTCAAAGCACGAAGTGGGTGTATGTATAGAGAATCAAAACCATATCTCCATGAACTAGCTCTACTGATTTCCAAATGATTTCTAAAAGTGGTTGTTAATGAGTTCGGCACATGCCAAAGGATTTGTAGGTTCAAAGGGGTTCGATGTCATGCTATGGCACATACATAACGTAAATTCTGGTTAGAAAACCATTTGAGAAGATTTTGATGCCATACTAAAATAAGAAGAGAGAGAACTATGGGGAGAGAGTACTGGAAAAATCACCCAAGCTAGAGGGTGGTGTAGATAGTGCTAGAAAATGCCCAAGCCTTAGCGTGGTGGTGTGTAACTTCCTTAACAATGATCATCAGCAAAGAGGATTCTATAGGGTCTTAATAGAGGATTTTGTAGGGTGTTAATAATTTAACGTCTAATGTTCTTGTGTAATTTCACCTCTCTTCACAACTCAAAGCATACATCTAACTACTCTTCTCCGTCAAAACCCTCACAACCAAGGACCTTGTGTCTTCCTGGCTACCGCACACAACTTGGCTATCAACAACGTTCTCTATCGAACTGTGGATCAGGCTTGGGTGGGCAGTCTGAGCCCCCCTTAAGCTTGGGCTTATGTTTAGAATCTTGAATAGATATATCTACCCTGTGTATCTAAGGGTTTCATGACTTTTCTACATAATGTTCATTATTTTATTTGATACAATCTCTAGCATCTTGATGGAAACAAGTGATAAATCATGAGACTTGCATAGTAATGTTTATTTGAATTAATGTTCTACAATAATGTAGTGCAAGAAAGGTTGAGAGAGGGAATGAGAAGAAGAAATAGAAACAAAAAATGTTGACATTGCAAGACGCAATCCTTGAGGCACAAGTGAGATAGAGATAGAGATAGAGATAGAGATAGAGATAGTGATAGATAGATAGATAGATAGAGATAGAGATAGAGATAGATAGAGAGAGAGATATAGATAGAGATAGAGATAGAGATAGAGATAGAGATAGAGATAGAGATAGAGATAGAGATAGAGATAGAGATAGTGATAGATAGATAGATAGAGATAGAGATAGAGATAGATAGAGAGAGAGAGAGAGAGAGAGAGAGAGAGAGAGAGAGAGAGAGAGAGAGAGAGAGAGAGAGAGAGAGAGAGAGAGAGAGAGAGAGAGAGAGAGAGAGAGATTGACCCTTTTCAAAAACCATCGATAACATAATCACTAGATTCTTAGTCCTAATGAGTCTACAAAATTGCGTTCTTGCAATTAAAAGACTTGTGTTGAAGCCCTTATAAAGAGAGTATTGGAGTCAACATGAACATCCCACTCCTTCGCTTTTGAAGGTACATCCTTGATATTGCATAGGTAACTTCAATGCCTAATATCCTTCCCTAGTAGTTAATAATTTCTTCAGTTTGTAGAAAAAACCCATAGCAATAAGCAAATCTTCCATGATCTTTTAAAAACTTGTGGTTTTTCATACAATGCACAACGGCCAAAATGTCCTAGAATAACTAAGCTTTATGCATACTTGACTTGCCCTAGCCTACTAGAAATTTGGTGTACTCAAACCTAGCCAATTTCTGAGAGTTGTTGCAAATATTCATAGCCACTACAAGAAGTGAGAGATTCACTAATTTTTTGGAATTCATGTGCGACATAGATGGCAAAATTCACATATGGATAACATTTTCTCGAGAATTATAATCATCATAATGATGTACCAATTTCTCTCAAAATAAATGATATGCAATAACACCCCAAAAACTAGTAGAAAGGCTCGATTTCTTAATCCTAACGAGTCTATGAGATTGTGTTCTTGCAATCAAAAGACTTGTGTTGAAGCCCTTATAAAGAGAGTAGTGGATTCAACATGAACATCCCACTCCTTTAATTTTGGAGGCACATCCTTGATTTTGCAGAGGTCACTTCAATGCCTAATATCCTTCCCTACTAGTTAATAAGAAAATCTTCCATGATCTTTTGCATACTTGTGGTTTTTCATACAATGCACAAGGGCCAAAATGTCCTAGAAGAACTAAGCTCTATGCATAGTTGACTTGCCCCAGCCTACTAGAAATTTGGTGCACTCAAACCTAACCAATTTCTGAGAGTTGTTGCTAATATACATAGCAACAACAAGAAGTGAAAGAGTCACTAATTTTTTGGAATTCATGTGCCATGTAGGTGGAGAAAGTCACATGTGGATAACATTTTCTCGAGAATTCTAATCATCATAATGATGTACCAATTTCTCTCAAAATAAATGATGTGCAATAACACCCCAAAAACTAGTAGAAAGGCATGATATCAACTTCAAAAAATCCACCAATTGGAGAGTGTACATACTAACACTTCTATCAAAATGAAACCTTACTAATTTCATACATTCGAGTACAAGGGGTATATACAACAACTTTATGATCAGATATAATTGATGATCATGACATAAGTGTATCAAAAAATATACTTTACCAGTAGCTTGCTTTCAAACGGAAAAACATCCTTTGTAAGATAAAAAGGGGTGAGCCAAGGAGAGCATATCTCTCTCTACAATATCATGTTGCTAGCTAGAGCAACTTCCTACATGATCTACACATTAGGGGAAGTTTGAGGTCTCGAATTTTCCCTGTAAGAAATGGTAGAGAGAGAAAATACTTTTCATTTTTGAAAAATTGAACAAGGAATTTTAAATCTCAAAATTGGGGGAAACCTTTGTATTTTTTTTGGGTGCACAGGATGCAAATTTACGGGGCCCCACTTGTAGTGCCATTTTCAAATGTCTTGGGAATGTATCCCTTTTCCCAAAATTCTCCCTCCCTATGCACCGTTTTTCTCTTTTCGTGCAAATTTCAAATTTTCCTCTTCTCATCTACACTTTTCTCTGCATCTTTCCCTACACCATATCCAAATCATCATCTTTGGCACATCTCCATGAATCCTTCTAAAAGAGGTATCTATCATCGCCATGTCAAGTTGGAAGATGAATATTCCCCTTTGAAAAAAGGAAATAGGCTTTGTGAAACTCCTCCTTCTACCATAGAAGCATTGACATTAGAACAAAAGAAGCACATTGATCTATGGACAGATGGTAGATTGTATCCCATAGACCCCATCACCAAATATACCCCACCATTCTTCAATTTTTCTTCATTGATGAGATTTGTAGAGATGGTATGAAAGGGCTATTAGGATATACACAAAACCTTGCAGAGCAGAGCGGGACATGCTTCAGCTGGAAAACCATTTTCTACTACAGTTCAAGGATTCTCTTAATCATCAACTTCAAGAAAGCAAGGAGAAGGTAAAGAACCTCCAATCATTTTTGAATACAGTCAGAAGAAAGAAGACAGAGCTTGGACTTAGACAAAGACAAAGGAAGAGTTGAAGAATAATGAGAGACTCAAGCAAGGAGGTGGAGGTTGTAGCAGAAGAATTAACGCAGTGAGGTAAATTTGCCTTTTTTTTCAAATTGATATTTTTTTTGTAAGTTGGTATCTTTGGGTGCTATAATCTTTCCATGTGTTTACTACAGGTCCTTGGTTCAGCCATACTTGTTACAAGGAAATATGAGAGGTGCTTCACAATCATTTTGTGAAGTGATTCCACCTCTTCGTGCTGGCAACCTGTTGAATGAAAGAAGATTTAGGGTTGCTAGCAAAAATGCATCGATGGCTTTTTGCAAATCTCTACTTTGGACAAAGATGAAGTTCAAGGCACTTAGGACAAAGTCTGATCAATCAGTAGGGCAGGTTACCAAAAGCTATTCAAGATTATCAATAAGAAATCTGAAGCAATCAAGAGTAAGAGGGTCCTTGCTTTCGAAGCCATCAGTTGTTCAACAGGCCAGGTTGAGAAATAATTCCAAGGTCATGGAAATTCTTGGAGAGGCATTCCACATCAATGACATATATCCTAGTAAGAAGAAAGACCTCAAGTTTAACTCTTTCAACAATCTGTTCTTTGACTTGAGAACTTTGCACATGGCAATGATAAAATTCTATGATCTTTAACATACTGAGGTGAATGGGCAAGCTATTTTTGTCATCAAATTAGATGAGAGTGAAATTGTTAAGGGTAGAAAGCTTGAGAGAGTATCAATAACCCTCATGAATAGAGCTCTTCATACCGCAGAGGTGAAACAAAACCCCAAAAATTATAGTGTGCAATCAGAGAAGAACATTTGGTGGTTGGGTGCTTTTGAGGTTGATAGTGAAGATTTCAATGTGTTGAATTGGGTATTCCAGCACACTAGTGTCCCTGTTATAATCAAAGATAATGAAGATTTCAATGTGGTGAATTGGGTCTTCCAGCACACTAGTGTCCCTGTTATAATCAAAGATAGTGAAGATTTCAATGTGTTGAGTTGGGTATTCTAGCACACTAGTGTCCCTGTTATAATCAAAGATCAATAGGCTAGGGAAGAGCTGGATGTTGAGGTCTTTGGTAGGTACAAGGTGGACTGGCACATGAGGGGACCTAAAGACACACTAAAATGTATGTACAATGTGTCAAGGAGTGCCAATGCCAAAAGCCCCTGTATCTACTACATGGGTGGAACAAAGGAGTTGAATCTTGCCAACTGAAACAAAGCCCCAGATAGACACTCTAAAGATCCAAACTTTCAACATGTTTTAGATATTCCCCTTTCAAATGTCCACATCTGCACACTGCATGCACTTTGTAGAGTCATTGAGAAGATTGTGCACCTGTACATAGGGTTTTCATGGAAAATATAACCTTTATCAGCCAGAGAAACTACCATAAAAAGCATTAGAGGGTATTGACTGATATTGGACTTCATGGGGGGAATGTTGTGATTGAGTCAGACCTCAAAAGATGATATGCTAGAAATAATGTCCCTAGAAAATCTTCTATTCGTGGGATGAAGGCCAGAACATTCTTGGGATTTCATGGAAAGTTTGGTAGGGGTGCATCTAAAGTCCAGTACAACCATGTAAGGCCCTGCACAATGCTATGAAGCACGATGGAGTTGATGTCAGAGCAAGAAACGAGAAGGCAGAAGTGTGGGTAGTTCTTTATGTAGTCTTTTATTATTGTGATAAAATAATTGGGGAAAGAATGACCTCTCCAACTTTAAGAAAGAGTTGAATAGATTCAAAAAAGGTATTACAATTTCTTGGAGCTCAGAGCACTTCACACACTACATGGTAAAATTATGAATTTTGATTCTTCTAATCTGCTTCAATACTTATATAAATTGCTAAATACATTATCTTTTTGTGTGCAGACATAATCAACAATCACAATCCATGGTTTGTAAAGAAATATGGAAGCCTGTCAATTTGGTCTACTCAAGGTATGGAGAAGTCCCACTATCAGGCAAGAACCAAGTTTTTCAAACACACTGGACATGGTGGAGGAGCTCAAAAAGCTAATAGCTTGCTTGAAGTATTCCAATGGTTCAATAGACAAGTGTGGCACAGAACAAGATCACATGAGACCAACAAGTTATTAGACAATTATGGTATTGCTGCAACTATACAAAGGAGTATACAAAAAAATAAAGATGCATACAATAGATCATTTGCGAGTGAAAAGCTTTTACAATGGATTTCCACTAGAGAGAGGCAAGGAAGCAAATGGGGAGTAATACAAGGGTCAGTTTTGGTTTCTTGATCCAACATAAGGCTTTTCCCTTTTCCCCCTCCACTTCAAGTACTCTTGCTTCTTGTAACCCTACAACTGCTTCAAGTCAACAGAAGAGGCAAGGATATAACTGGCCATTGTGCCAAAGTATGCACTTCTTGAGCCCATAAATCCTGGAGAAAGTCCAAAAACTCTAATGGATTCTTGCTTCTCAAGAAGTATGATCTTGTCCACTCCAACTCTTATTGGATGTGAACCTACCACCCTTGACAAAGTCACTAGTGCAAGTATGGGGAGAGTGGGTGATTGGGAAATCTTCCTGTGGTAGATATCTATTGTCTCCTTGTTGAGCTTTAATGGCCCAAACTTTGATTCCTCTTTAGATCCAAAGGCCTAGAGCCTTCCCTCTCCCCAAAAACTTGTCAAGATCTACAATATCAATCTATGAAAAAAAGCATATCAAACCAGTTAATAGAAATGAAGTTTCAATGAAGAATCATTATCCTAACTAATGTACCATTTTACCTTAGGGTTCTCATCATCTTCAAAAATGTCCTCTTTCCAAAGGTATATGAAAAAGCTTGGTTTATTTTGTGTGCTCTCCCTTACAGCTTCTTTGCCTATGTATCTTCAATCTTTTATGAATTTGTTGGAACTCCTCATCTGTGGGAAGCCCTTGCTCTTCATAGCTTTGAACAATATCTGGTACATGCTCCCCATCATGGGACTGATCAGTCACTCTGCCAAAATAGGAAGGCAGTAGTCCTCTCTTAGATCAAAGAGGTTTTGTATATCCTGTAGTAGAAAATACTCCTTATTGTTTATCTTGTAGGTGGGCATGGTTGCCGTGCAGAGAAAGGGATCAAGATCTTCCTCTGAAATGTGGATGGGCTCCTCCACCTTGGTAATTTTCCTTGCCTTGAACTCTGCAACATCCATCTCTTTGCTTTCAAGCCTCTCCATTTCCACTCTAAAATCTTCAGGTGTCTCCTCTACATCTTGAACATTCACAACAGCTGCTGTATTTTGTAGAGATTTGGACTCTCCTTCCTCTAATGGAATCAGAGTCAAAAAGAGAAAAAAGGAAATATTTTCAACCACAAGCTTTCATCCATGCCTTCCATGCCACAAACAGGGGTTTAGGACCTTCTTCCAATCATCTTGGAGTAATGCAAATTTTGTTGGGCCTGTGCTTGGTGTTAAGTTGCCTGCTTTAAAAATATCATTGAAGTGCACTAGGTTGTCAATCTTGTGCTCACTGGTAAGGTCAAACAAAACCTTTTGATAGTCAAGAATGTCATTGCTGAAGCCTTGCAAAAAACCTTCCAAATCAAAAGGCACATTGAACATTTCTTTCACATAGGAAAACTTGGACAATTTCTTCACTTGGTATAGAAAGTCCATCAACCTATCATCATATGTTTCTTTAACTTCTTCAAAGCAAGGGATCAAGATCTTCATTTTATATGTGGATGGGTTCCTCCACCTTGGTGAGGTTCCTTGCCTTGAACTCTTCAACATCCATCTCTTTGCTTTCAAGCGTCTCCATTTCCACTATAAAATCTTCAGGTGTCTCCTCTACATCTTGAACATTCACAACAATTGCTATATTTCGCAAAGACTTGGACTCTCCTTCCTCTCATGGAATAAGAGTCAAAAAGAACAAAAAGGAAATATGTTCAACCACAAGCTTGCATCCATGCCTTCCATGCCACAAATAGGGGTTTAGGACCTTCTTCCAGTCATCTTGGAGTAATGCAAATTTTGTTGGGCCTGTGCTTGGTGTTAAGTTTCTTGCTTTAAAAATATCATTGAAGTGCACAAAGTTGTCAATCTTGTGCTCACTAGTAAGGCTAAAAAAAACCTTATGATAGTCAAGAATGTCATTGCTGAAGCCTTGCACAAAACCTTCCAAATCAAAAGGCACATTGAACATTTCTTTGACATAGGAAAACTTGGACAATTGCTTCACTTGGTATAGAAATTCCATCAACCTATCATCATATGTTTCTTCAACTTCTTCAATATCAAGACTCTCCAAACTTTTCCTTCAAGCCTTTTCTGCAGAAGGAGCAAAAAAACAACATTAAAAGATGGCATACTTGGAAAATAGGTTGACAGTATTGAGTTGCACTATATAATAATGATATGTTGCCTTTGTGCAAAAATAGAGTACCCAAAAAGTCTATCTACTTACGCTGTTTTTGTATAGAGGCTACACAACATGCTTCATCGATATATTTTTGATATACAACATATCTTGTCCTCTCTATGAAAAAATAGAGCACTCGGAAGTATGCCTGTGTGCTCTATTTTTGCATAGAGGCGATACAACACCTTGGAAATTTCATATATAATGCCTTCAACTAAAAACATATCATATATCTTGTAGTGTCACTTCTATATATTTCTTCTATATGGTTTCGTGTCGTCTCTATGCGAAAACAAAGTACCCGGATAGTCGTCCGGGTACTCTATTTTTGCGTAGGAAAAACATGAAGATGAAAAAACTATTTTTAAAAAAATTCTTATCTAAAATACATACCATTGTGCTTCCTTAGGAGCATGTTGAGACCTTAAGCGTCAAAATCCAACTCTTTGTCTTTAAAATCAAGTTAAAATTACTCTCAAAATGCCAAGGGTTGATCAAAAGCAATTATATACGACCAAAGAGCTATAAATAGTATGCCAATATGGGAACATGTGCCCAACGATCACATAAATACCCAACTCTTGGGACACGTGCCCAACGGTCATATCTAAGCATCAAAAAATGTGTAATTGCATGCAAAACAGTCATATCTAAGCACCAAAAAATGTTTAAATTAAAATTAAACCTAGATATTTGTGCACCACTATATATAGAGGTACTTCCACTCAAACTAGTTTTTTGCCAAATTTCTTTTCATTAGCTCCACCCATTCATTCACGAAGGCAATTCAAGGTATCGAGACTCTAAAGGAAGTGGATTTCAACCAAACCCCCTCTTTTTATCCAAAACTCTTAATTCTTCTAATACTAAGGTAATCTTTCGTAATGTCATTGGTTTTTTTCTTATTTTGTCAAATGGTTTTTTATGTGTTGTGTTGTCTACCATGTGCTACTTATTGGTCTACCATGTTGTGTCATCCCTCTGTAAAATCAGTAGTTTTCACATAGAGATGAAATAATCGTAATATTTAAGTGTGTACCTTAATTATTTGAACCAACAACTACTTTCGATAATTTTTTCTTAACTGTGTCATCCTTGTGCGAAAGCAATGTAGTCGGACTTGGCTACACTATTTTTGCACAAGGACAACACAACTAGTTTTGCCTTTTTCGGTGATGTCGTCCATGTGTGAAAATAGTGTAGCCAGACATCTATCTAGCTACACTATTTTTGCACAGGGATGACACAACTCATAGAGTGACTCCTTTGAGCTTAATATAGAGTGACTCCTTTAATCTTTATATAGAGAGGGATGTGATATAGTGGAATGAAACAAGGTTACCCTATTTAATTTAGTAGAACTACCTTAATTTATTGAACCAACAAATTCGTTTTAGTTAGTGGTTTTTAATGGTGTCGTCCTATGAAAAAACAGTGTAGCCGGATAGATTTTGCACAACGATGTCACAACCATTAATGTGTATGAAGAGTGTCTCCTTTGAGCTAATAATGATAAGTGATATATTATGGGATGAAATCACAATGTATTTCTCTATATTTCTTTGTTAGGAACAATTTGATAACTTTTTTTCAATGTGTTTTTATATTTTTCTCCTTCAAGGTCTATAGATATGGCAAGGACAAATAAAAATGCAAGGAAAGTTCCCAGAGAAAATGTCAAGACAGAGAAAATGTCAAGACAGGAGATGTGAAAGGAACACTAACTGACAGTAAACTAGCAGACATAGGCAAAGCTCACAAGAAGATAAGGAGGTGCATCCCCCAAAAGAAACATGCCAAAAAAAGGGGGTTGATATACAACTCCCACCTCTAAAGAGAAGGAAATTCTCTCAGAAAGTTAGATGCTTA
This sequence comes from Adiantum capillus-veneris, assembly GCF_014529385.1. Lineage (NCBI taxonomy): Eukaryota > Viridiplantae > Streptophyta > Polypodiopsida > Polypodiales > Pteridaceae > Adiantum > Adiantum capillus-veneris. The sequence goes on along the minus strand of NW_028221413.1, from coordinate 88,563 downwards.
AGAGAGATAAGGAAAGCACAAAAAGCTCTTACACTTGCAATGCCAAGGCTTCCTTTTCAAAGGCTCTGTAGGCAAGTAGCAGAGCAGTTTAAGATTGACATAAGATGGACAAGAGGTGCTTTGGCATGCATACATGAAGCTTTTGAAGAATTTTTAATTGAGATCTTCCAAGATTCATACATATGTGGAGCCCATTGTTAACCCTCACGGACACCCTATTACCTTCGACGGACGCATATTATTTATTTGATTGAGTCACGGACCGGGCTTGGCGGTCCAATAGGTGTGTAGGTGATCGCCGATGAGAGGCACGGCACTTATCTTATTTTTACAGTAGTTTTGCAACGACCGACCACTATGGGCACCCATGTATGAATGGGTCAAACTCTTATAAAAGGTCCATTTGACCTAAAAATCCTCATTCTTGGAGGTGTAAGCTAAGAAGTGCTCTTGCTCCATCTCTGTCTCCTTCTCCTTTGTGTGCTCGTGTGTATGTGTGTGTGTGTGTGTGTGTGTGTGTGTATGCTTGACAAAGAGAGAGAGAGAGAGAGAGAGAGAGCGAGAGAGAGAGAGAGAGAGAGAGAGAGAGATCGAGCATCGCGGCGGCATAATCGACGACGAGGAGGCGGTTGAGCACGGCATTGGTGGCGGCTCCTTCTTCTTCATAGCACAGGATCCTTCACGACGAAAGCATTGAGCGGTGAGTGACACACCATTGTTTCTTTGAGCTTGCTAGGACTCTCTAGGTGTGCTTGCAGTATTTGGAGGCTCGCACACAGTGCACATGCAAGTTCCCAACCTTCGTGACACGTGCGGTAAAGTGCACATTTTTGGCACTGTTGCCAAGGAATGTCTTGCACTAAGCTTGAGGAGCACTCAATGCTATATAAGTGGCAGTAATGTGCAGTAGACAATGAGCGAAGACTGTTTTGTGAGTGTACAGTGCGCTGTCTAACTGTTAATTAGTGTTAATTAGCTCTAGGTAACTTAAACAGAGTGGCCAGAGGTGCAACAATGTGCGCACTTGAGACAAGCTCTGTGCGTGCGCTCGGTGCCACACAACTGAACATTATCGACAAAAAAAAGAAGGTATAGTACAGGTCTAGTACCATTACATGTAGTACCAGTACGAGTACAATATAGGTCCAAGATACTAGTACAAGTCCAGTATAGCAATAATACAAACAAAAGAAAAAATATGTGTGTGCCTGTATCAGTACACTAGTACCAGTACTAGTCTAAGAGCCGGTTGAGTATGTCTAAGTGTAATTTGTTATGTTAGACTAGTACCAGTAAGAGTACCAATAGTACCAGTACTAGCTTGATAAATCTGAGAATCGGATGCTAGTATACTACTATCAATACAGGTCTAGGATACCAGTACAAGTTCAATATAGCAGTAATACAAACAAAAGAAAAAATATGTGTGTGCTAGTAGAAGTACTACAGTACCAGTACTAGTCTGAGAGCTGGTTGAGTAAGTCTGAGTGTGCAGTCTGCTATGTGTTAGACAGTGAATGTACCATCACTCGTACTACCGTACCAGTAGCACCAATACCATTATTACCAGTATGATAGTATAGGTCTAGTACCACTATACCAGTACCAGTACTACCAGTAGAAATGTGAGACCAGTACCCGTACCAATAAACCGTATAGCTATGTACCAGTACCAGTACAAGTACCCATACCAGTACCTGTAAGTGTATCACAATAGAAAATGTGACAAAAAGAAGGAGTACCATTGCCGGTACTAGTACAGTAAAAAAAAGAAAATTTGAGAACAGTATAGTACCAGTACCAGCTCGAAAATCTGAGACGCAAAGGGGAGGGTAAATTTGGGATGCAAACACCCAAAAAACTAGGTGAGCAGCCCTCAGGCACTCACCAATACTTCTAGAGTGTTGAGGTCCCATGCACCTATGCTCTGGTTGTGTGCTAGAGGACGACCACATAGAGAGTGTCTTCGTTTACGCGGGCACTCATTGTTCCTCCACCTTATTCTCTAGGCCCTCAACGCGAACCCAAGGTAGCACCACTTAGGACCCATATATTACATCTAATGACTCTTCCTTTGACTAGAAGTCATGGAGGGTTACCCGATGCCCAATCCTAATAGTTCAAGCCAAGACAGGCATTCCATGGGCCCACGGTCCGGGCCGAGTGCGTTTAGCCGCTTGAAAGAGACTCTGAGTAGAGCTACTCGCTTTGAACATGGAGCTAATGATGTAAATGAAGGGGATGGGGAAGTAAATTCACCATTCATTACCAACATAGATCCCACGCTCTTGGAGAGTGTGCATGTGAATACTCCATTCACTGCACCCCTTGACTATTTAGAGCTATTCCCCTCCAAGGTTATATTACCCGATGGAAGAAGCCTTGCCGAAGTGCAAGAGGTTGAGCGGTATATCATTGCTGCTAGGTAAAAGGAAATCGAGAGCCTACGTAAGAAGAGCAAAGAAGAGAGTTAAAAGAAAAAGCCCCTATGTCAACATCCATGCTAGGCGAGCAATCGAGTGCTCCTAAATTAGCAACCACTAAGGGTCAACCCATAGAGAGCCACATTGCATCTAGTTCAAAGGACACCCCTAGCACTTCAATCCTAGATGGAACGTTTCTAAATGAAAACTAGAAGTATGAACTACAAACGGAAACTCTAACCGACCTATACACAGGTCACACCTATCATGTGAGCTGGTTAGATGTCCTACAATCCACAACGGGTGCTACTAGCATAGAGGAGCAACAACAAAGAGTTTGTGATGTCATCCATAGGGTTATTGAGCTATAGAGGCAGAATAAAGGTATCCACATTCCTTCAACGAGTCTCATGAGATTCTTGGATGCAGGGAAGGCTAGCAACCAACTTTATCACAAATGGAGACTCCCTCGGTAATCCCGATGGATCCTCCATATGTTTTTTTGCCAGGGGTCTCAATATAATCTAAGCCCATAAGTGATAGCTTTACCTTTCCAAGTCTAGCTCATATTTCTCTTTATGAAACCACAGCTACCATGCCTATCCTAGTGATGGGCATGCCAAGAAACATGCCATGGACCTCATTTGTTAGTAAAGCACCGCTACATGGTAGCTGGATGCCTGCAATGGTACCTACAAGTGTCTATCAATCCTATACACCTATGGGACCTCGTGCTCATGTAGCTCCTACCCCTCCTATTGTTTCAACAACTTATGCTCCACGACCACAACATCCAAGCTCTTATTTCAATGGGACCATACCAGCTAACACATCTGCTATGCCTAGGGCCACACATATGAACTTTGGGTCACCACATGGCACAACATCGTGCCAAACTTGAAACCCAAGATCTTTCTATACGCCAAGCCCAATGTCAATATTGTTAAGTATGGAGCCTGATTTACCCTTGTAATTTTCTGTGGTAAAAGCGCACATTTGTAAGGCCCCCATTATGAGGAGAAGCCATCGTGCGTGAAGGAAAATCACTCACCGGAAACCAAAATTTTCACGGACAAGAATCAGGGGCAACTTTAAAGGCCTCGGGGGCGGAGGCCCCCGAGACTTTTTCTTTCGCTGGAATATTATGGCTGGACGGCGGCCGGAAAGTGGTCGGGAAACAACCGGTCGGTTGGCTGGTGGCCGGTAGTCAATGGCCGACGGCTGGTGGTCGGAAGTCAATGGCCGGTGGCCGGTGGCCGAATTCAAAAGCGGACTTGTCTTCTCAAGGGCGGCCACACATGGGCGGATTGGAGGGTCCGATTTGGACTTATTCGCACAAGGGCAGCTACACATGGCTGTCTCTCATAAGAGAGGGCACCCCTTTTGGCCTATAAAAGGAGGCCATTTCTACACACATTTCATAGTGTGAAGTTGATGCAACAAGGTGAGTGTGAGGTGGTGAGAGTGAAGCAAGGCGGGAGCTCCATTAAGGGTATAATCCCTTTGTAAACTACTTCTTGTTTTGAAGTACTAAAGCCATTGAGTGGCTGCTTTCCCATGGACGTAGCCCACATTGGGTGAACCACGTATATCGTGTGTACTCTCTCTCTCTCTCTCTCTCTCTGTCTCTCTCTACTCTATAATCTCGTGTATATAAATCTGTCTCTCTCCATTAAGTAATCTACTCAATTATCTATTTAGCTACGTCTTATTTCCTAACAAATACGTACTCCACATGTAGTCTCTGGAGCGCCTTTACCCACAATGCCTGCTCACTTAGGTGACTTGCAACGTTTGATCAAGATATCGGTCACTCTATTGCTGAGAATATGAGTAACACACGTGATAGAGAGCCTAGACGTAAGGTAGTAAAAATAGCCAAGTTCACACAAAAATTTAGTGGAGACGGGGATGTGAGAAAGCATATCAAAGTATTTGAAAAAATATGCAATTCCGTAGGAGAACATATGACCTGCATAAGAGTAATGCTTTAAGCCTGACCTTAAGTGGAAAGGCTGGGGATTGGTATAGAACCCTAAGACTGGAAGAAAAAACAACTTACCCTACTCTTAGGAGACTGTTGTTGAAAGAATACATACGAGAGGGAGTACTTTGGGGTGTAGCATCTCAGCTCCAAAAAGCCCAACAAGAGGAAGGAGAGAATTTATTAGTTACTTGAAGCATTTGATTTCTCGTTGTAATCCAAATGAGAGCTTCAATAATAGCCAAATGCTCGATAAATTCATTACGGGACTATGACATGAGGATATCTACAATGGCCTAGTCATTAGAAAAATCACCACTTGGGAAGCAGTCACCACCAATGCGATCCAATTGGAGGACAACTTAATGATTCAAGGGAGAAAGAGTGTCTATTGAGCCTCAACTACTAGCTCGCAAGCATCGGGGCATGAGCCAATGACCATAAAGCCTATTGCTAAAGAGCCAAAGATATCTGAGATGACTTACCAGATCTCACCAAGGCGATTCAAGAAAGTCTTAGAGACAATCGTGCTCTGCAAAACAACCATTTGTATCCAAGAAGGGAGAAAATATGGTGCTCAGTTTGCTATGGCCCACATAGTACCAGTGAATTCCCTATGTTTAGAGTAAAATTCAATGGGAATTGCACTGCATATGGAAGGTATGGTCATTAAGCCAAGGATTGCATAGTATTTAAACAGGAAATGGCCAATAGACCACCAACCTTAGCATGGACGAACACACCTCAAGTGCATGCATTGATGACGGCCCCACCTCTTGAACAAAGTCACAACACATGGCCCTAGGGCCCAAAATGTTGTTAAAACAACACCCTCACCACATCAAGTGCTAGGATCACAACCACCACATCCGAGAATCACTTATGTGAATCAAGTGGGTTGTGAGTCATCTATTGCTTGTTTGGAAGGCTGTGAGGAAGATATAGACCCTAATATTGCCTATGGGATTGATGCACTTGAAGAAAGTCCATAATACTACATGGAGGACTATTGGGGACAAGTCAAACTTGTCTATCAAGTAGCTGCTCTTGCTGGAAGAGGCCAAAATATCAATTACATTGCCAAGAGACCACCTCTTCAATGCTATGAGTGTGGGGGTCCACATTGTATAGCCGAGTCCTATTAGGCTACAAAACAATGCCACACTAATGCAAACCAATCAAGCGAGCACGTCTACAAGGCCGATACTCATGTGTAATTGATGTGGCATAGATCATTTGATTGCCCAATGTCCGAATAATCCAAATGCACCAAAGATAACACCATTGAATTTAATTGAGGTTGTCGAGGAGACAACACAAAGTACGCCTATGGTACCAGTAAATGTACTCACACGATTGATGCTCCAAAACCAAAATTATATTCTTGAAGAAAGAGACACAACATCAATTGCCCAATCTTAGAAGAAGAAGAAAACACGAAGGAAGAGATCGCAAAAACCAGCGAAGTCTGAACCCAGTTCAAAGACCAACATAGGGACTGGTGATGACCCCGTATATATGAACCACGCTGAAGGAGATTTAGATTTGGGTGAGACCATGGAGACTAAAATGACCACTAGGAAATAAACAACCAAGGAAGATATCATGAGCCACAATGGCCAGGAACCAAGAAGAAGATAGGAACTTACCCAAACTCTACAAAGGAGATCTAGTAAGTAAAGAAATTAAGGAGTTTGGTAGAAGAGACCCAAAGGGATCTGGAGCCGGCACCTAGGTAGATCCAAATTACAGATCAATTACATTGCCAAGAGACCACCTCTTCAATGCTATGAGTGTGGGGGTCCACATTGTATAGTCGAGTGTCTATTAGGCTACAAAAGAATGCCATATTAATGCAAACCAATCAAGCGAGCACAATGCCGATACTCATGTGTAATCCATGTGGCATAGATCATTTGATTGCCCAATGTCGGAATAATCCAAATGCACCAAAGATAACACCATTGAATTTAATTTAGGTTGCTGAGGAGACAACAGAAAGTATGCCCGTGGTACCAGTAAATGTACTCACACGATTGATGCTCCAAAACCAAAATTATATTCTTGAAGAAAGAGACACAGCATCAATTGCCCAATCTTAGAAGAAGAAGAAAACACGCAGGAAGAGATCACAAAAGCCAGCAAAGTCAGAATCCAGTTCAAAGACCAACATAGGGGCTGGTGACGACCCCGTATATATGAACGACGCTGAAGAAGATTCAAATTCAGGTGAGACCATGGAGACTAAAATGACCACTAGGAGAGAAAAAACCAAGGAAGATCTTCATGAGCCACAATGGACAGGACCCAAGAAGAAGATAGGAATGTACCCAAACTCTACAAAGGAGATCGAGTAAGTAAATCAATTAAGGAGTTTGGTAGAAGAGACCCAAAGGGATCTATAGCCGGCACTTAGGCAGATCCAGATTACAGACACAGTGTTCCCTACGCAAAATCAACATTACAAAGACCATAGACCACTAGCCATACCAAGTGTCATTTAAGAAGAAAGTGACTTCAAGTCATGGGAAAGTGGGCGTACTTCCTTCTTGTTGAAGAGAATGTTTACAGAGGGATTCCCTGACCCTATCGAGGAAATGGAGATCTCATCTTTCCCATGTCAAGGGACTGAAGCCCAATAAGTGCCATTAAATATTGCAAAATGGATATATTTCATGGCTTCAGAAGTTAGAACCACCATCATGTCCAAACTATATGGATACCCCGAGCTATTCTTAGCTCTTCGAGCTTTCCTCAATGGAGAACTGAAGGTCCGGCTACCACAATTTGCACAAATGGATGGAGCTAGGGACGTGCCAATAGAGGAGGAACACTTAGATCCACAACCCAACCTAGATGAGAACTTTGTTGTAGAAATACCTGTTAACAAGTTGGGACAATACTTTGAAGATAATGAATTCAATGCGACCATACCAATCTCTACCAAGGGATTAACTGTGAAGGGAATCCTTGATGGTGGCTCTGGGGTTAGCATTGTGACTAAAAATTGCTGGGAAACTATGGGAAGACCTCACCTTGGAACCACACACATAGTGGTAAATATGGCCAATGGGACTATTGTTAATCCTATTGGGATGCTAGAAGATCTCAAGATCAAGGTCTTTGGATACAAAAAAAGGAATACCTTCATTATTATGGATTTCTCCAAGCACACTATGTCATCTGAGATGATCTTAGGATGTCCTTTCATGAGGGAAGCAAAAATGGTGCATGACTAGTCTAAAAATCATGTCTACTTGCAGTTCCAAGATTCTGTCATTTGAGTTGATCTTGTAACTGGTCGGATACATCCTCTAGGAAACAGATTTATAATTGATCATAGATGTGACACCACAGTTCACTCTGTCCCATTGCAATATTGTTACACGTGTAAAATGAACACTGATGTTAGGGAAGATTCTCCTTATATGGATGTTCTACCTGGGATGACTGAGTCTGACCATGTGGATTGGCTCCACCTAGCAGCAACCATAGACACTTGGGGAAATAGAGGGACGAGCTGGGTAACACCTGAGGGGGATGAAATGTGTATCCTTAAATATGATAGGAGCAATGCATATAGCTTTTGATGACCTACAAGATGAAGACTTGACTGACATTGGAACTAGTAGTATCTCACAAGACTATAGCCCACACGATTCAAAGTCAGAATCATCAATTGGATTTGACTCTGAAGACGAAGAATCTAAGTTAAAACTTGGTGCAAATGTGGGGAAAAACCATTCAGGGCCCAGTGGTACCCTAGATGACAATCTATCCAGGAGAGCAGAAGACAAAAGTAGTGATTCATCTAGTGACTCTTCACTAGAGATCGGCCGTAATAAAAAATTAGACAAGAAGAGTAAGAGATATAAGAGGCAGCGTTATCGAGAAAATTTGCGTGCTAGAATAAATGAAAAGAAATCTACCGCAGAATGGATTAATTATATAGGGTCATGTGATGCTCATCAGAAGTGGATAGATAATTGGGGTGAATAACTTCAAAGCATTATGTGGTGTAGTCCACAACCCATTGACATTGCACAGCTAGAGGCTACAGAGAAGCCAAAGTTGAGCCGTACCATAAGGAGACGACAAAATCAAGAGTTAGCTCAACAACAAAAGGAAGCGGAAGTGAAATTTAAGTCCATAGAGCAACAAGACCCCATAGACTTACACCCTGCACCTGAACATTTCAAATCCTACACCACAGAGAAACGTAAGGTTGTGTAGACAAAGGCACAGAGGACACCTATCAATGGAATTAATGGATTCTATGATGGTCCAGTGATAGTTACGAAAATAGAGTTATCAGACCCTGTCCCAACCTGTTTTCATTTCCCAAGATCTGACAGAGACTAAGGAGTATGTACTTAAGGAACTTCTCAAGGAATTCAAGGATATATTTTCTTGGACATATCATGATATGAAAGGTGTTCCACCTTCCGTGGTGCAACACACAATTTCCATGAATAACGTGTCTAAACCGATCCAACAATTACCCTATCCAATGAATCCTAAGTATGCAAAGATTGTTCAAGAAGAGATTAAAAAGCTTGTCAAATGTGGATTCATATACCCTATTGAGCACTCGGAATGGGTGTCTCCAATAGTTATTGTGCTGAAAAAGATTGGGAAACTCAGAGTGTGCGTGGATCTCAAGAAGGTCAATGCCGCCACTAGGAGAGACCATTAGCCCTTGCCATATTTAAAACATGTGCTTGAAAGAGTTGCAAGGAAGGAAGCTTATAGCTTTTTAGATGGGTACTTTGGTTACAATCAAATCACAATTGCACTAGAGGACCAAGCTAAAACTGCTTTTATAACCGAATTTAGAGTGTTTTCATTTTGTGTTATGCCTTTTGGCTTAACCAATGCCCCCGCTACCTTCCAAAGATTAATAAACACTGCTTTTAGAGAATATTTGAGAGAGTTTTACGAAGCTTTCTTAGATGACCTTTGTGTTTATTCCTCTTGGGAATAACATCTATCATGTTTACAAAACGTGTTTGAGAAGTGCAGATTGTATCACATCTCCTTAAATCCTTTCAAATGCCAATTTTGGGTTAAACATGGAGTCATCTTAGGACATATAGTGTCCAAAAATGGAATTTCCACTGATGAGAGCAAAATTAAAGCCATTGCTATGATTTGCCACCATCTACAAACTATAAAGGAGTTCAAAGGTTCATGGGCCATGTTGATTATTACAGGCGGTTTATTTTAAACTTTGCCGAGATAGCTCGCCCATTGTACAAGCTTCTTATTGAGTTCCACTAGACCGCCGAGTGTGACCATGCTTATGAGTCATTGAGAAAGACCTCGACAAGTGCTCCCATTCTACAAGTGCCCGATTGGAATGTAGTTTTCCATGTGCATATTGATGCATCGAACTTTGCTATTGGGTGTGTTCTAGCTCAACCAAGAGAACATAAACTGGACTACCCCAATAGCTTTGCAAGTCGTCAATTAAATGATGCTGAGAGAAACTACACCACTATAGAGAGGGAAGCTTTAGCTATATGATTTACGCAGTGAAGAAATTTTGCTACTACCTTCTTGCCAACAAGTTTGTTTTCTATGTTGATCATCAAGCCTTGTTGTATCTAGTAAATAAACCTTGTTCCACGAGATGAATCACATGATGGTTGTTAATTCTTATTGAGTTTGATTTTACTAGTTGTGGTAAGACCCGGTAAAAGACATGTCATGGCAGACCATTTGTCTTGCATACCCAATGGTGAAGCCCCTACTGGAATTGATGATGAATTGCCCGATACTTCCTTGCTCCTAGTCGAGACTATGCCTGAATGGAGTGATAAGATTGTGCACTTTTTAGTTAAGTAAACGGTTTTTCACCCAAATAGCTTCCGTAAAGATATAGCTCAAAAATTGTTAAAGGAATGGGAACCTTATTCTCTAATTGCAGGAACTCTCTACAAGCTAGGGAAGGACGATATTCTTAGACGTTGTGCTCATGAGGATGAGTATTTATACATACTGCAAGAAGCCCACATGGGTATAGCAAAAAGACATTTCTCACGGGAACTAACTACTAGAAAGGTGTTGCAATCAAGCTATTGGTGGCCTACCTTATTCAAAGATGCATCACTGTTTGCAAAAGGGTGTGATGAATGCCAACGTTACAAGATCACACATTGAAAGGATAAGATGCCCTTACATCCAATTAAAGTGACTGAACCATTTGAAAAGTGGGGTTTAGACTTTGTAGGCCCAATTAGTCCGACAGCTCGTAACACTCAATCTCGATATATTATCGTTTCCACATTGACTATGTGAGAAAGTGGACGGAAGCCAGGGTGACATGCAAGGATGATGCAAGGTCTACTGCCAAGTTTCTCTTTGAGAATATTATTACAAGATTTGGTTGTCCCTTTGAAATTGTGAGTGACAATGGTACTCATTTTATAAATGGAGTGATAAAAGAACTCACGACAAACTTCATGATAGCCCACCATAAGTCCATGCCTTATTATCCACAAGCAAATGGCCAAGCTGAGAGCATTAACAATACCTTAATTTCTATCTTGACCAAAACAGTGGAAGCTCATCGCACAGATTGGGATTTGAAGATGACATCAGCTCTATGGGCTTACCGTACTTCTTACAAAGTGGCTATTAATTGTACAACATTCAAAGTGGTATATGGCCAAGGAGCAGTTATGCCATGGGAGTTTGTAATTCCTAGTCTGTGCGTAGCTTCACAAGAAGGTTGGGATGGTAACCCTTTAGTTGAGTGTTTATATATCCTTGAAACGTTAGACGAAGAAAGACAATTGGCTGTGCAAAATGCACTTGTGAAGAAAGATAGAAGGAAGAAATGGTTTGACCATCATCTCAAGAACAAAGATATCAATGTTGGTGATAAATTCCTTATGTATGGAGTGTGTAACAAAAAGAAAGAGTTGAAATATGCGGGAAAAGAACCATATAGAGTATGTGAAATCACCCCACGAGGTACCATTCATGTGGAGACTCTTGAAACCATTGGATTGCTCAATGGGAGAAAATTTAAAACATATTATGATCCTTTAAGCCAAGAGGAGCTATGTGCCGTCCATCAAAAAAAGGCATCCAAAGAACAAACAAAATTGAAGAAGATACAAGCTCAAGCTGAGGCTAAGGAGCGACAACAACGCATAAGACGCCAACAAGAGGCAAACCTTGGAGTTACACATGCATTCCACGTTGAAAAAGAGGATGATTGGTTGGAATCTGAAACACCTCTACGATACCCTATTGAACTAAATAGCACCTATGGGAAAGTGCTATATAAGCCTAAGCTAGACACGGGTGCTAAATATAATATGTTGTCATATGGACTGTGGTGTCAGTTGGGAAAGCCATCTCTATCTGAGAGTACTATCAAAGTCAAGGGTGTCAACAAGAAAAAACTGTGGTTTTTGGAATCTGACAAATTCTGTCATTTATGACAACGGGGCTGTAGCTCAAGACTTTTTGGTCATTTCCTGCTGGAACTATGGAAGGTAATATAAACCTAGGATGCACGTGGATGATAGGGACCAAATGCAATATTTATTGGGGGACAGGATGTGTCACAACGCAGAAACCAACTCTTAGCCCTGTCACTCAAGCCATAGTCCATGAGATATTATCTCCTAAGGAAATAAAACCCAAAAGAGTGCATGTCCAGGAGGTTGAACCGTATGTCCCTATAGCCTAACTCTCTAAAGCTTCAACTTTTATAGTTGAAACAAAAAATGAGACACACAAGACCCATCACAATATAACTAAGAAAACATACAAGTGGGTCCCTAAAGCCTCTTCAGCAACCATGGCTGATGCTAAAAAACAGAAGCCTTATAAGAAACACCCCACTAGCTCCCAGAAATGTAAGAAAACGTGGCGTTGGATTCCTAAATGACTATTGGAAGTCCAAGGCTACTATGAAGGAAATGATCAAATCTGGGTGCCAAAACATAAATTGTGTTCTTACCTGTTACTTGACCCATGTGAGTCAAATCTGGTAACGATAAAGCCAATTGAAGATCGTGGGAAAGGAAAGATCACAGAACATTATACACCTGATTTGAAGCTAGTTTGGGTACCCAAGCGAGAAAGGCTTGTTTTTCTCAGGTCAACCATAGAAAAAACAAATGAAGCTTCTTGCTCTTGTAGCTCATACATATAGAAATAGAAGCTTCGACACAACCTCCACCTACCACTGTACATATCCATACGAACAAGAAAGAGTTTTTACCTCTCGTTGTAAATTCACCGCCTATAACAACATTGCAAATAAAATCATGGGAGAGTACCTTACCACCCTTGCAACTAGATGAAATGCCTAGGACGGTCAAAAACTTTTAGTCAAAGTCTTCAACTTAGAACAATTGGTTTCAAAAGGTGACGACATTATTCCAAAAGGTATGATCTACCCAAGGAAGGGGGGAGTGTTTGCTGACATCCATCATTCACTTGCTCCCCTCTTAACCTTCCTCCCTGACCTCTCAATCTCCCAACCTTAGGAAATGTATATATAAAGCCTTATACATTTCCTAAGATTGGGCTTTATATATAAGAATAAAAAAGTAAAAGAGCAATAGCCACCAAACAAAAATCTAGAAACCTATAAGTTCTATATATGACACAAAATCATAAAAGCACATTATGTACAAGGATACGACATTTTGACACGACCCTTATAATATTTGCACTCTAACCATCATCTATCCGTGTGTACAGATATGGCTAGTATGCTAGAGTCATCCACTACTACTTTTGGTGAGGGGTACCCTCTTTACTTTTTCACAAGTGTTTCACATAGTCTACCCGGTGTTTGTATGTGAATGGGATTTGGTCGACACGCTAGCGTATGAGAGAAATTTTGAGGGGTTAGAATGGTTCATACGTCTCTTGACCACGACTGCTCCATACTTAGTAGAGAATGTCTCTCCAATTTCACAAGCTTATCCTCTTTCCCAAGATGACTATAGATGCCTAGTGACGTTCTTAGTGAACATTTGTGCCTCTAATGATGAGAAGAGTTACATGATTACATGGATGGCATGTATGGTCTCACGGATGATGACTTTGTTTTTCTCAAAAAAGACAAGGATAAGGGTTTAGCCTTAGGGTTACCTCCCCATCTCTACAATATCCTGTTCCCTTGACTCTCTGGGGGGGGGGGTGCAAATAATAAGGTTAGGGTTCCTTATGTTGTTTGACTGTGTTCAATAAATGTTGGTGCCTCTTCCCACTGATGTGCCTCCTAGAGGTGTTCCTTGTGTTTTCTAGTGTGTATAGAAACGTGTTGCTGTTGTTAGGATTTGGAACTTCATGGAATCTTTCTTTCGTTCACTCTTCAAATCAAGCGTGATCATCAACACGAACAGGTGTTTCTTGACCATTAGCATTGCCTCTTGTCTTTGTTTTTGCATCCTTGTTTGTCTGCTTTAAATGTGATTGGTAGCACCATATTCAACACATTTTCTTAGATTAAAAATTAAATCCTATATAAATTTTTTTCATAATCCTTGTTTAGGTTAAAGAATCAAATAGTCTGACTAAGCTAGTTTGGCCAAGCTAAGCGTTAGAGATCTTCTCTTAATACCATGGAGAATGCCTTCCTAATAATCAATGGTTACTTTAGGCTTTTAATCTGATTTAGGCAAAATTGTGTTCAATGTACTAGGGCTTTCTAGTGGGCTTAGTCCCTATTGACCTTTAGCTTAAGTATTATAAAGAGATTTTACTAGTGTGATGAGCCTGGGGAGGGTAACAATGTTATATGACTCCCCAAAGTTACAAAATTAAAATGCTGAAAAGGAACAACAAAAAAATCAAAAGTGCCACAATGTAAAATCTTAAGCTAGAAGAGAAATCCCATCTTGATTTGGTACTTCACTCACATGTATCGCCTATGGTACTAGAGCCCTAGAGGTTCCCAGTGTGGGCGCTTTTCCTTGAAAAGCAAAAAACCCAAGGCATACAAAATAAGCACACACATCAAGATTGAATCAATGTGAAAAGACTTTGGGGGGTCAAAGAAAAGGGAATAAGTCGAGGCGATTATTTCATGAGCAATTCCTTTTATCGTAGATTTTAACTACAAGGTCTTTTAGATATAGCCTCTAGTCAGACCTTGGACATGAAATACTTGGCTCTCGCGATTAAACAGCTTAATTGACCAAAGAAAATTGAGAAGCTTGCTCATGGTATTAATAGTTGACCTCTAGTGCCTTTTGATCATTAAACTAGCGACCTCATACTTGTTTAGTTTTTTACCTTTACAACTGCTTATGCGTTCGACTATATTACAGTTTAAATTTTTAATGCTGACAAATTGTTTCATATTCTATTACCAATCAATTTATGTGCCTATAATTGCATATGATTTTTAATTGTATATAAGAATGCAGTTATTGTGCCAATTTTGGTTGACGTTGTAGTGATTGAAGAAGGCTAAGGATATTCAATCTTGAATGCTCTTCCACCTCGACGAAAAGGATTCATCTCAATAGCTTCCAAGGATGGAATCTACATCAAGAAGGGGGGTATGTTAACCCTCACGGACACACTATCACCTTTGGCAGACGCATATTATTTATTTGATTAAGTCATAGACCAGGCTTGTCTGTCCAATAGGTGTGTAGGTGATCGCCACATATCTCATTTTTACAGTAGTTTTGCAACGCCCGACCACTGTGGACGTCCATGTGTGAATGGATCAAACTCTTATAAAAGGTCCATTTGACCTAAAAATCCTCAATCTTGGAGGTGTTAGCTAAGAAGTGTTCTTTCTCCATCTCTCTCTCCTTCTCCTTCGTGTGCTCACATGTGTGTGTGTGTGTGTGTGTGTGTGTGTGTGTGTGTGTGTGTGTGTGTGTGTGTGTGTGTGTGTGTGTGTGTGTGTGTGTGTGTTTGAGAGAGAGAGAGAGAGAGAGAGAGAGAGAGAGTGATTGAGCGAGGCGGTGATGAGGCGGCGGCGAGGCAGTTGAGCGCGGCATCAGCGGTGGCTCCTTCTTCTTCGCAGCATAGGATCCTTCACGAAGAAATCATTGAGTGGTGAGTGACACACCATTGTTTCTTTGTTGAGCTTGCTAGGACTCTCTAGTTGTGTGCTTGCAGCCTTTCGAGGCTCCCACATAGTGCACTAACCTCTACGGATCGCTTCGCGATCACGTTTTTTTACCTTGTTCTCGCAGGTATATTGGCGCGCAAGTCGAGTCGACCGAGCGCCAAAAATAGAAAAGCGGCTATTTTAAGAGGTCGCAGGCTTTTTGGAGGAGAATAGAAGGACGGGTGGTGCGTTTTGGGGGTGATTCACCATTCTCTCTTCTGCGAGTGCGAGTGCGAGTGCGAGTGCGAGTGCGAGTGCGAGTGAGAGTGAGAGTGCGAGTGCGAGTGCGAGTGCGAGTGAGACGCTGCATGCAAGCGAATTGAAGCTCGGGGGTGGTCGGGAGGTTCGAGCTCCGTACAACGGAGTGCGCCCATATATATATTCAATTGCTCCTCTGTTGTATCAAACACTATCAATACAAAGATTTCTTCCTCTGTTTTGCTGTCTATCTCTATTATTCGGTTCCCGTGACAAATAATTATCCTATACGTTTACACGAAATCGTATTGGATCTTGGCCAGAGTGGGCAGGCTAGGGTGGCAATCACAAAGATGTGGGAGCATCATGCTAGGCTATGTTGATATGAGTAGAAAACAATTTGAGTGCAGTAATGACTTTACTATCCACTATCCAACTAGACTATATCGTGACTCACATATATTAAAATTATTATGTAGCAAACACCTCTTAATATACATATAATTTGTCTAATTTTTAGTATTTTGTGAAATATATATGGCAAGTGTAGTGCTTCATTATCTATAACTTGATCTTCTATGTACATATGGAACGATAGGCATGTATGCTATCAATTATTCAAGGGGTACCATAATCGTTCTTATAGGTTAATGTGTATATCATAAATAGTATTATAGTGATGTATACATGAATGGAAACTATCCATCTATAGAAGAGGTATTATAATGGTTCTTATTATAGGTTAATATGTCTATCCTAATTCACTACAGCTTCCCACATTAATATCTCCACACATGTATACATACATATTGAGTGAGGTATCTCCACACACATATACATACACATTATCTTAGACATTGACGGCAATGTGGTAGTTTGGATTGTTATAATTTATCATGAGTCCATTATTTGAGCCTCCTACTTAGACTCTCTATCATCACCATAGCCTAATTAAGTCTCTTATGAAATAGATTGGGCTGTATCGAAATTGTTATCTTGCATCGGCACCATGATTATTATCAAGCACTATTTATATTGTATATCATAAATAGTAAAAACATGTATCTTTGTTGCAACAAAAAATGAAAATTATATGTATGTATACATGTAGGGATAATAAGGGTAACTAGATACATGCAGGGACACTATCCATTTATTTATGAATACATGTAGGGACACTATCGAACTATGCAAGGGGTAAAATATATATTCTAGGTTAGTGTTTATATCGTATATCACTATCCAACTAGACTAGGAGTGCCGCTATTATTGTTGAGTGTTGGTTGTATTGTAGCTTGCACATGTTCTACATCACGTCATGCAACTAAAATAGAGTTTTCATAATTATATTTGTCTAATTTCTATTATCTTGTGAGATATATAGGGCAAGTCTAGTGCTTAGTTATCGTAAACTTGATATTGTATGAACATATGGAGCTGTATACATACGTGGACTCTATCCATCTAGATCTATAGAAGGGGTATTATAATGGTTCTTATTGTAGGTTAATGTGTCTAATTAATATTATCTTATTTATGTAGTAAATACCTCTTGATATACATATAATTTGTCTATTTTTTAGTATTTTCTAAAATATATAAGGCAAGTTTGGTGCTTCATTATCTATAACTTGATATTCTATGTACATATAGAGCTGTAGGCATGTATATTATCCATTTATACAAGGGGTACCATAATCGTTCGTATAGGTTACTATGTATGATCTTAAATAGTAAAAACATGTATCTTTGTTGCAACAACCAATGCAGATTATTTGTACGTATACATGTGTGTATATGCGTGTGTATACTATCCAACTAGAATAGCAGTGCCGCTATTATTGTCGAGTGTTGGTTGTATTGTAGCTTGCACATGTTCTACATCACACCATCCAACTAAAATACAGCTAGCATAATTATAGTTGTCTAATTTATATTATCTTGTGAGATATATAGGGTAGGTTTTGTGCTTAGTTATCAAAAACTTGATATTATATGTACATATGGAGCTATATACATGCATGGACACTATCCATATATAGAAGGGGTATTATATTCGTTCTTACTATGGGTTAATATGTATATCCTAACTCATTACAGCTCCCCACAATAATATGTCCACACATGTATACATACATATTGAGTGAGGTAATCTCCACACACGTATACATACACATTGATGGCAATGTGGTAGTTTGGATTGTTATAATTTTTCATAGCTCCATTATTTGAGTATCCTACTTGACCTTTCAATCATCACCATAGCCTAATTAAGGCTCTTATGAAGTAGACTAGAGGCCGCATTGTAATTGTTATCTTGTGTCATAAAATCTAATATCTAATATCTAACCAACCCAAACTATTCTCTCATATTAAACTGATCACTTAATGTGGGAGAATAAACGAGAACAGGGGTTAAGATATAGACATGTGCTTATAGATCTATCGCAACATGGGGCAAATGGTAAAAGGGTCCAAATGAGAGATGGTCTATCAAAGAGCAAGTCTAACCAATGGAGCATAAGACCTTAGGGTTAGCTTCATTAAAGACCTCCAATAATGTGTGTAAAAGGCCTTTGACCTTAGGTAAGCTAGGGCTGAGCTTGAGGCGTGAGAATCCGACCCAGCTCGAGGTGCTTGAGGTGCTTGATGATTGAGGTGCTTGAGATGCTTGAGGTGCTTAATTATTGAGATGCTTGAGGTTCTTGATATGTTAGGGTTTCACTTGAGGTGAGAACCCAGCCCAAGCTTAAAGCGCTTGTGAGCCAAGCTTGTGGTGGGAACTGGGCCTATGCATGAGGGGCTTGAGGTGTCAAAAAGTCAAAGATTCAATCCCTACAAGGAGGGGGCGAGCCCTACATGAGGGGGGATGAGAGAGAACACCCACACACTCACACAAGGCATGCATGGTACAAATAAAGCAAAAGGGACACTTGTCAAGTTCCTCCTCATGTTGCCCTCATGGTGTGCTTGAAGCCTATTGGTTGGCCACCCAAGGGGTCCAATAATAATTTAGGAGATTTAACTAAATGATTTGGCATTTATCTATCCCTGTCTCTCAAAGGGGAAAGGGGGACACTTGTCTCAAGGCTACCCTTGTTGCTTGTAATGCCTCTTGCTTGTGATTGGCTAGGCCTGGAGGGGTCCAATGAGCTTCAAGCATGAGCTACAAGGGGGGTTCGAACCAAGCAAGCTAGGGGGTATACTCACCCACACACACTCACAAACACTCTCATTGTGTGCTATGCAAATTGCAAGAGCTCCCTCTCTCTCTCCAAGCAAGTAGAGGTTGAGAGCCTACACCAACACTCTTGGATATGGAGTGCAAATCCAACCAAGAGCCATGCTTCAATGCTTAAGCTTGCCATCTCCTTCTTCTTCATTACTATGCTATTATGTATGCTAGCAACAAGAGTTATGATAACTGAGGAACTAATTCTTTCTCCTACGAAATGTTTCTTCTTCCTCTTCCCTACCCTCATTCCATTCTAGCTCTCTCCGCCTTCGAAGGTGTTTGAGGTTTTGGGATTGAGGCTTGGGATAGTTAAAGATTTCTTCAAGTTTATGTTATGTTTGTGATGCATGAAGCTTTCCATCTTCATAGCATCACCTAGGTCACAAGGAACACAAAGATTGTATTGTAACAAGTCTCTCTTAATGGGAGAAATCATAATACAAATGCCTATTGGAAGGGGGACCGGCTCCACATAAATCCGGTCCTCAACTGTTGTCATGTTCTCTAAATTGTCTCTCTTGCAAAAGTATTGTTCATGCCAAGTTTGCGAGTTGCTATCTTCAATTATGTTCACCCGCTATGCTCACAAAGTCATTTCTCAAAAGTACTCTCATTAATTTCCACTACTCTCAAATTAAATAGGCCAATTCCATTACATCTTGCATTTGCACCATGATTATTATCAAGCACTATTTACATTGTATATCGTAAATAGTAAAAACATGTATCTTTGTTGCTCCATAGCAGTAAGGTGAGATTGTTTTCAAGTTTACTTGTAGGTTTAGGGTTTAGGGTTTAACATAGTGTGTGTGTTTGTGTTTTATTGCAAGTTCGAGGATGTTTACAACACCTTTTCTTGCTCAAATAGGCCGCATGTGAGTGCTTGACCCTTTAATGCATATTAAATTTATTTCAATTAATTTGTATATTGATAAAAGAAAATTTCATGCTTTAAACTTTCAATACTTTAAAAGAAATTATGGTTTGTGTTGTGAAATTTCATTTTGAAGTATAAAAAAATTCCATTTTGGTTTATGAAAAAATCTTGTTTTGAAGAAATTTCGATTTTAATTATGTCGTTTTTGAAATTATGCGATTGATGAGGTTTAGGTTTTAGG
This sequence comes from Adiantum capillus-veneris, assembly GCF_014529385.1. NCBI lineage: Eukaryota > Viridiplantae > Streptophyta > Polypodiopsida > Polypodiales > Pteridaceae > Adiantum > Adiantum capillus-veneris. The sequence continues at coordinate 68,501 of NW_028221413.1, read as the reverse complement.
TTCCGGTTAGGTTTAGTTTAGGTTATATGTTAGGTTAGGGTATATATAGGTTATATGTTAAGTTATAAGTTATAATTAAGTTAGGTTATACATTAGGTTAGGTTAGGTTATAGGACGTTAATTATGCTAGGTTAGCTTATAGGTTAGGTTCTAGGTTTACACTCGTTTAATTATTATCTTATATGTTTACACAAAATAATTATTGGATAGTGTAATAATTATCATATTCATGTGATAATTATCTTATACATTTACACGAAATCATAATGGATCTTGGCCAGAGTGGGCAGGCTAGGGTAGCAATCAGGAGAGGTGGGAGCATCGTGCTAGGCTATGTTGATATAAGTAGACGAAATTTTGGGTGCAATAATGATTTTACTATCCACTATCCAACTAGACTATATCGTGACTCACATATATTAAAATTATTATGTAGCAAATACCTCGACTTGATATACATATCATTTGTCTAATTTTTAGTATTTTGTGAAATATTTAAGGAAATTCTAGTGCTTCATTATATATAACTTGATATTCTATGTACATATGGAGTTGTAGGCATGTATACTATCCATTTATACAAGGGGTACCATAATCGTTCTTATAGGTTAATGCGTATATCATAAATAGCAAAAACATGTATCTTTGTTGCAACAACCAATGCAGACTACTATTTGTATGTATACATGTGCGTATATATGTGTGTATACTATCCAACTAGATTAGCAATGCCGCTATTATTGTCGAGTGTTGGTTGTTTTGTAGCTTGCACATGCTCTACATCACACCATGCAACTAAAATAGAGCTAGCATAATTATATTTGTCTCATTTATATTATCTTGTGAAATATATAGGGCAAGCCTAGTGCTTAGTCATTCATGAAAACTTGACATTGTATGTACATATGGAGTTGTATACATGCATGGACACTATCCATCTATAGAAGGGGTACTATATTCGTTCTTATAGGTCAATGTGTATATCCTAACTCACTACAACTAGACTCACAGATCCATGATTATTATCTAGCACTATTTACATTGTATTTCATAAATAGTAAAAAAAAGTATTTTTGTTGCAACAACCAGTGCAAATTATATGTGCGACGTATACATGTGGGGTTAATATGGGTAGCTATAAACATGCAGAGACACTACCCATCTATTTATGTATACATGTAGGGACACTATCGAACTATGCAAGGGGTAAACTATAAGTTCTAGGTTAGTGTTTATATCGTATACCACTAGATCCACTAACAGTGCCGTTATTATTATCGAGTGTTAGTTGTGTTGTAGCTTGCATATGTTCTACATCACACCATGCAACTAGAATAGAGCTTGCATACTGATTATCGTGCATTATTTATATCATAGCTCACGTATATTTCCATACTCGTTCTTAAAGGTTAATGTGTATATCCTAACTCACTATTCAACTAGATTCATGGCCTAGGAAAAATTACTTTTCCGATTGACATCTTGGCAAAGAGTCGTCTTGGAAAAAATACTTTTTAGAACATTGATATCCCCTACAAGTCATGGGTGGGTTGTAGCTCTAGGGGCCCAGCCACACACGTCTGTCTCAACGTGTGTGACTTTGAGTTGGCACAATACCATTGGTGCCGCTCGTTGTCCGGCAAAGCACTCACCAACAACAAGATAGCGACGGACATCCGACTGAGACGTGCAAAAATAGTAGAGGGGATGCGAACTACCTACGTCTAGCCTAGAGACGCATGCCTTTATAGTTGTGCTAGCTTGTTTCGATGTTGGTCCTAACGAAATTAGCAAAATACCCCTCTAATTTTGGAAATTCCCAAATCACCCCCGATATTTTGTCATAAATGCCCTTCAAATTTACCAAATTTCCCAAAATGCCCCTAGTTCTGAGATTAAATTTCTCCATAGATGAAGTAATTTGTAGCTTTTCATAAGCAGATTGATTGTCATTCAATAGAAGACGTTAAAACTAGAGTTTGAGTAGGTTATGTAGGTTTTGGAGACTATCTACTTCATTATTTTTAAACACAATTGCCCTTTTTTGTGAGGTAATTTGTGACAAATTACATGCTAAGTACTCAAAAACGGATCTCAATTGTCAAAAAGGAACAATGATTATAAAATCTTGAAGAATCCCACCAAAATAGATACAAAGGTATTTTTGGAATTTTTTAAATTTGAGGGGTAGTTTGGTACTTTCCACAAATTGAGAGATATTTTGGCCTTTAAAAATTGGCTCAAAATTTGCACTAAAATTTTTGGACTGTTCGCAGTGAGTCGAGACTGTCGAGTCTCTCCAGGCTCGATTATTCAACGCAAAGAGGTGGCAATTGGCCGTCCACGCTGGCTGGCGGCAACCTTTAGCACGTTGCGAAGTTACCTCATCAGCCCCACACACACACACGTTGCTGGCTGCACTCTCTCTCTCTCTCTCTCCACGAGTCTGTGAGTGTGAATCTGTGCGTCTTTATGGAGAAACGACATGGGCATGATGGGCTAGTGGGCGCCGCAGCCCGCTTCTTAACTGTTATCTTATTGGCAAAGCCGATATTCCATTCTAGGCTTTTGCAAGCAAAGCCATCGCGAGTCTCATTTCAAGTTTCCCTCCAAACACACACCACACACACACACACACAGTGCATCACACACACACACAGAGTGCATCACACACACACACACACACACACACAGTGCATCACACACACACACAGAGTGCATCACACACACACACACACACAGTGCATCACACACACACACAGAGTGCATCACACACACACACACACACACACACACACACACACAAATGCTAGTAGCAGCTACAACCTTTTGGTTCTCCATGCTCATATCCCGCCACAGCTTTTTGGATTCTTGTATTTGCCGCAGTCTGTTTCATCTCTACTTCATAAGCTTGCCTACGCACATAACGGTTGAACGCAGACAACTACTCCTCAAATGCCTTCACTTGCTAATTGTATTACGGCCGCCCAAGTTTTAATAAGCTCCTGAGTGAGAGTCCTCCTCAAGTTGCACACTTCATCGTTAACACCCCTCACTAAGTTACAGCACGTTCTCCGAGTCCACCTGCATCCCCTCATTTCACTTTCTCCGGCCAGGCAGGTCATCTCCACCTTCGAGAATCACAAGGATCTCCTACGTGCAATCGGCTCATCTCCACCTTAGAGACTCCCAACCGGTTCATATGTGCAACAAGAAGAAAAGGCCAGCGGCTCGCAGGTGCTCAGAGGGACTACTCTACGAGTTCCATAAATTGCACGGCTCAACTCAAAACGACATTTCCGAGGATAGATATGGCTTTCGAAGGGTACGTACTATGCGAAGCATCTTGAATTCAAAAGTATACTCTTCCCTTTAGCAAAAAAATTAGGTTAAATCTAGTTTTCTTTCTTTAATCTTTTCAATTTTGCTTGTAGCTTTGAAGATGTGAGCTTCGACACTAACTACAAGGGGATATCATGATGTGAGCTTCGACACTAACTGCAAGGTGATATCATGGGACACTGTATCGGTGCTTAACTTTTTGCAAAGGTTTTGTGGTACACGTGAATATTCAGAGGCTATTTTTGCCAATGGTATTAATTGCAAACTTTGCTTGTATATGACTAATGAAGGCTGGAGTGAGATAGGCATAAAGAGTGTCGCCCATAGACATGCTTTGGTGGGTTGGTCCAAGAGGGTATTAGAGGATGGCCACACATTTGTTCCTAAGAGTCAAATGCCACCGCATCTTCATTCTTTCGAGAACATGAGCATAACCTCGCAAGCGAAGCTCTAGAATACAACACCCAATCTCAAGTCAAACCTACTTAACTCGATGTAGTTGGTGGCTCTATTGCAAGTAATGTAGGGATCCCTACAAATGACGCACGCTCAATAACAAATGATAGGATTTTCTATACTAGGAAGGTAAAAGATATGTATGCCACCATCGGAAAAGCTCTACTCTTTATTTTATCACCTACCACAACATCCTCTTTCTCTCTCCTCTACTTAATTTTGTGTGATTTGTAGGAAAATGCAATTAATATAAAGAAGAACCATTGATCGTAACCATTGGCACCATGAGTTAACTCTATTTCTAAGTTTATTCTATATACTTATAATTGACATACACTTTCTGTGAGCTTTTTCTCTTAGAACACCTCAAGCGAAAAGCCTCTCAAAAAGAATAAGTTACCAACTTCCAAGTGGCAAGAAGGTGTTTTTGTGAGTTAATTCTTATGTTGTTAGAGTGGATAATAATCCATCAAAAAATTTATTCGTTTGTAGGCACTTGGTGATCTCTCTAATCAAATCCCTCCTTTTATGTGCGATCAAAATCATTCAACAGTGAGTGTCCATTTGAACAATTTAAATGTGTGAAAATGTTGACATTGTTAATGCCACCTTTTGAGTAATGGTTCTTTCTTTTGTAGAGGTCTAAAGTAACCAGGTCATGTAGAATTATTAAAATCCCACCAAGGTTCAATGAGAGCAATATGGTATCTAGACATGTCGCTTTGCTATAGTTAATTGGCCTGTCCTTATACTTATTATTGTTTTTTCGTATGCTTTAGGTTGTGGTGGAGCTATTGAGCAATGATGGCATGGAGGCAATTGCAATGGATGCATTTAACGTAGATGATGTAGATGACATGTATGGTCAACTTTGGTCAACTATAAAAGACCTAAAGAGCACTCACAAAGCACATTTTAAAAGTTGCACTAGCAAATCACACCAAGAGCATCTTTTGAGATGTTGCATAGAATGGATTGTTTCCACTAAAGACTCTGTTTAAAGGCCCTTGTAATTCTATTCACTTTAGAGTCGAAACCTCAAAAGTTCTCTTCATTTAGCTCATTTACATGGTAATAAATCCTCTAAACTACCTTGGGGAGCAAGCTAAAATTGTTTTCAGCATTGTTACAAAGTAGTCATACAATTTGGCTTTAAGCATTTTTATTTTAAAAAAATATAGAGAAATAGGTAATAGTTTAAATGATGGGATACGAAAATTTAAGACATGTATATTTTAATGTAATATGATAAAGATATTGACAAAGTTAGGTATATACAACCTGAGATATGTGTCCATGAGGTGAGGGGTGGATGTGGTCGTTTGTAAGTGTTGGTCAACACGTAGCTTGGAAGAAACATCTACTAGCTTGGAAGAGTGAGAGCATTCTACCAAGGTTGCTTTAGCCTTTTTGCCATGAATTTTACCTATTCTTTACATTTGAAAATGTGAGCTACCTTTTATAAACTACACTATAACTCAAAGAAAATAATAAAACCTAGGATTTTTTCATCAAGAAACGTGTGGTTGAAAAAAAACAACCCTTACTCTAACCTATATATTTTTTCAATCACCCTAACTCTATCCTATATATATATATATATATATATATATATATATATATATATATATATATATATATATATATATGACTGTGCCACATCCAATATTTTCAAATTGGAAAACAAGTTTTCCATGTTGAAGTTCTAATATACCCAAGTGGAAAACTTTTCAAGTTGGGAGTGAGAAATTTCCCATGTAAAGAAAATCCAATTTCCATGATGTGATAAGTAAAACCTACGTAGAAAAGTCTTTATTTCTTTATGGTAAAAATTCCTAAAAATATTATCATGGAAAATATGTTCTTATATTCCAACATGGGAATTAAAACGTCCTTCTATACTCATATTGAAAAGAGAAATACCTATGTAAATTTACATTTCAAACTAGAAATCCATAGAGGAAAATAGGTCTCTTTTCCAAATAGAAATTTGTCATGAAGTTCTTGTGAACGTCGTACTGGCCCTTGGCCGTAAACATACAGGGACTTCACGGCTTGTGGTCATCCAATTCCCTCGTAGGTATGCCCATTCTTGCCATGGAGCCGATGACTCTTGTATGTGGAGCTCGTCATTGGTGATCAATGCTCAACAAGTCTACGCATATACCACCTACAATCATGGCAGCCTTGCTTCTCACTCCGACTTGGATGGTAACTAGTGACTGCAAGCCGTTGGAAATGATTGCCATGCAGCCCTATTGCTATACAAGAGTGGGCACTGCCCCTTGTCATTCTTCTGCGTGGAAACCAAACATGCAGTGCTCCACATCATGTTGGTGGCTGCACCATGATGGTGCCGACCATGGTGATGGCCTTACTCGCTTGGTACTACTGCATGCATGGACCAAAAAGCCTTCTTGATAGTTGAATTTATTGGGGAATGCTGGTTGGTTTCGCCTCTCAAACCCTTGGCGAACACGCAGCCACCCCGCCTGCCCTTGTGGCTGCCCTTTCTCGTGGGTGCACGTGCTGCTGCCCCTGGCTTCATTGCTTTAGGTCTTTTGCATGCATGTGTGGTAGTGCTGTGCCCTTGTTGTTGCCTCATGAAGATTGCAATCCAGCAGTGGCGCTACCTGTCCCAGCGCTGCTTGCAACGGCGCAGTTGTTGCTGGCCAATAGCCAGGATGTCGGCTACCCCTGGAAATGCGCATTCCGGCGTGCTTTAGGGCGGTCTCGTAGCCCTGCGTTGCAGCCTTTGCGGCGCCCTTTATGGCTGCCCAAAAAAATAGTGGCTGCCCTTTGGCATGTAGCCCCTGGTGCCTCGGTGCTGCCGCTAACCACCGACAGGACCACCTCAAGTGCAGGCGTTGCCTGTTCCTCATGCGCAGCCCCTTGCGAGCGGGGCCCATGGCCAGCGCTACTGCTGCCAGCGCCTCCATGGCACCCTCGTGGCGTCTTTCTTGCAAGCATGGCCCTTGTCCAGTGCTGCTATGGCCATGGCGCCTCTATGGCACCCTATCAACTGCACCTGACGGCCTTGGTGAGCAGCCCCTTGAGCAACACAAGGCTTCAACGAAGTCATGCATGGCAAGCCCTTGGGCTGCGCCCTTGCTGCCGATGGTAGGGCTGGCTCTTCTTTTGTTTTGTTTTCCACGGCTAATCAGAGCCTTGGGTGCCAAAGCTATCAGAGCGTCTCTGCTGTAAGATGTGAATCAAAGTATTAACAAGAAAAAAAGACATCACCACGGTTTGTCTTCTCTTTTGCTGAGCCCATCCGCTATGGATACATGCATGCTTCATGCTTGTCGCATGATTTTCTTTCTCGTTACACCAAGCATGTTTCCAACCACTCTCCTTCTTTCCCACACAACTCCTCAGTCGTGAAGAATTCCGTAGTTCTCATAACAGCATCTACACGTTGCCTGGATAGCATGTGCAGGTGTTGTCGCAGGGTGCCACAGGTTTTCTTGTATCACATAATAGCGTATTAGAGAAAAGCATGCCAGATCTAAGCATGCAAAGCAAATCATGCTACATCTATGCATGCAAATCCATGCAAGAGTTCATGATACAAGATTAATGTAATGTAACACAAAATCAAGCAGAAACAGTAGCACGCAACCCAAGTGCAAGCCATGAAACTGCAATGCATCACAAAATATTACAATTAAGATAATAATTAAGCATCAAAATTAATCAAAAGCTACACTTAGCTTGCAAACGATCAATCTTTGTTTGTGTCTATTGCTTCTTGTTGTCCTCTCTTCTCAAGAGAATCCGTAGACGGAAGATCATTAGAGTAAAGAAAGAGTGTCTCCCTCTTCCTTTCACCTTGCTCTGATATCAATGTAAGACCATGAAACCCCTGGTCCATGGCTCCATAGCCTAGAGCCGTGATCTAGACAACGTGAGGGGAATAGGACACTACAGCTCCTCCCAACCAACCCTTATATAGTCTTGGCCTTGCCTCTATATAAGGACCCATTGGGCTCCTAGCCCCTTAGGCTCCTAGCCATAGGACCTTTTTCCTAACAATTGGTACTTCAAATGATGTCTGAAATGACAATACTTGCATTTTCAAAATGGTTTAGATAAAGAATCAACCCATCTTTGAAGAAAGTCTCAATCAATATTTATTTAGATCAGTACAACTATAAAAAACTACAATATGAACCAAAGGATTTCCTTGAGCTTAACAACAATAGAGTACAAGAGCACAGTGAGCTCTAAGACACTAGACTCAACAGCACAATACAATAGTGCAGCAGTATCATTGACCAATCAAATGAAGTAATGGCCTCTATTTTTCGGTGCCGGATTGGGTCCCTGATTGACTGTCCACTATGCAGTTACTATAGTAACTAGCTCGGTAATTACCAGTTCAACTACTAGTTTGAATTCCTATCTGGGACTATACCCATAACACTTCGAATTGAATTCCCAGACTCTAGATATTCATTGTAGTCAACTAATTTGTCTCGAGATTCACTAAAGTGTTATCTTGTGATCAGGTAGTCTGTTCATACTTGAACTGCACTTGGACTTCTTCATAAATTGTAGGTCTACTGCTTGTGGTGTTGATAGCTTTGCATTACTTTATCATCCTTTTAGCTCCCACATGTAGCATCTAATAACATTTTCGATCTGAATAGACATCATTATCTTGAAGGTATTCTTGGATCTGAACCTGCTCTGTTCTCTCTCCTTGAATGCTTTCTCAAAGTCAGACATTGATTTAAGAAATCTAAGGTATGATCCAAGAATCGATCCTCCATCTTAGCTATTCCTTGTCTTTGCATGTGAGGACCATTTGTTGTTGTTTTTCTTTAGTCTATTGGTCCGAAGGTTGGTTTCCCTAGCCACCCCTTGTTTCATCTTCATTGTCACCAAGCATTCTTGACTATTATGATTTATGTACTCATCGTCATGTGTGTTGCCAAGCAAGAGTTAAGTGAAAAGACCAATCTGAAGAATGTGCCACCTAGGAAAACATTAGTGTTCTTAAGATGAAATACCTTGCTTTTGTTTTGGAGGACGAAAGCGCTTCTCTAAGGGGGGAGTAATGTGAGGCCAAAAGCTCAGTGGTATATAAAGGGGGTTGGATTGTTGGGTGAAGCATTGGTTTTCACTTCCTCTGTGAAGCCAAGGGTTTAGCACAAGGGTTGCACTATTTGAAGGGGGTTGCATTTCTGGGTGGAGCATTGGTTCCCACCTCCTCTAACCTCTCATGCCATGTCAACGACAACCTTAGGGTGCAATCAATTTCTAGAAATACTATCTCTTCATCTTTTTTATATTGTAAGCGTCGTATTCATTTCAAAATTCTCAATCTCTCAAAGCATAGACTTGGGAACATCTAATCAGTGCTCCCCCCCCCCCCTCCTCCTCTCTCTCCATCAAAATTCATGCATGAGGATAGTGATTAGGAGACCTTACCGCCATGGTGACGACTTGAAGTTCAAGATGTGGCATATCAAGCACCTGAGTTCACTGCCCAATCCCAACTTATATTCAGTTTTGCCCCTATATTGCAAAGCCCATGGATGGTATTGATCATGTCTCCAACTCTTCCTCTTAACAGAGCTAGAGCTGAAGGGTTACAAACATGTAAAGTGCACTTGCTTGGTGCACCCACAACTTCAACAAATGCTCGGTGTCACTTAGTGTCCCGTGGGCCTTGACTATTGACTCTGGACAAGATAGACAATCATTACATAGAGAAGCTCAGCATGGGACAAAGTGGCTATGGAAGCTTGGTAAAGGGGAGCATGCTCGTTGTCCTGTGCAGCCTGCATCGTCTTTTGCACCATGCGGCTTTGTGCCTCCTCTTGCCCCGCCTTTTAAAGGCCTTATGGGACACAATCTCAACTGATAATTCAAACCAATTTTCTTGATCCTCGGCAACGTCTTCCTTACCTATTTGATAGCTCTCTCAAGCAAGGACTGGTGACTACATTGGTATTGGTGAGGAGGCCTATGTGGAGACCTCAAGGATGATGGTGATCTGCACAGATTTTGGCATGGTGGCGCTGGTGACAGTAGGGGGGCGCATTCTATGCAGCACAGTGGCTTGCAAGAAGCGACAAAAATGGCAAGCAGAAGAGTAGAGTGATGTGGACACACGCAGCTTTATGGGGCTTCAACTACAAGATGTGTGCAAGTGATTGGGCGAGCGATATCTCATTCTGCGGGCTCTTCTTCTGGCCCTCTCTGTTGCGTAGGTGTTTGCAAATGGGCAATATGGCTGGCTCTAATATAGTGGGCTTGTGTAGGGACATCTACAGTGGGCTTGCCCTCCTTGGTGGTGTGGGGCATATTTCCATTGAGGTGGCTCTCTAGTTCCCCTGCAACTCGCTCTACTCTGATGAACACTCCTATGTCACTTCTTCACCAACATGAATTGCATCCATTCTTCTCAAAAGGTTTGCGCTACTTAGGGCACATTCCGACTGTCGACGAGCAGCTCGGAGTTTGTCTTGCTCCTCAAATGCTCAAATTCACATTGCCCAACGTTTACGCTCTTTGCCACCTCTGGAACAACATGCGATGGGGCTACATCAGCCGGCTATGATTTGACTTGTCAAGAGCTTGAGGCCTACTCACGTTTCCCACTGCAAAGTTCATGGAAGCCTTTATTGTCCAGGTGGTTGAGACTGCCCGTAGTGATGGTAGGTCCGAAAGTTGCTTTCCTTTTGTCGAGCCAATGCTACTTTGCCATGTTGTAGTGCTATGGCACATACATAACGTAAATTATGGCTAGAAAACATTTGAGCAGATTTTGATGCTCATGTCTACTTGCTAGAGTGTACATAGTTTTCTATATCTTCCAAAGAGACTGACATGTACATACATCGCCATGGAGTTATGGACAAGGATGCACATGACTATGAATTTTGACTCATTTTGGGAATGATGCTTTTAGTGCCTCAATCATGAAAGTAAAGGGAGCACATCAAGGTCGTAAGTTTCTAGCTCGGGGGATTCACTCTTCATACAAAACAAGACGCCACTTGCGAGCGGACAACTTTGATAAAACCCCTATATACGACTCATATTAGGGAATATGACCCCCCTTTCTACACTTATACGACAGTCAATGAAGAAAACTATCATACCCCTGTCTTACATACAAAATTTAGATCTCACATTATCTAACTGAGTAAAACTAGTCAAAGAGTGTGTAGCATAGTGACTGGCAATGTACTAAGGAACCACTTCTATTGATAACTAGATCAGCTTGCACTCTGGATACTCGTCCAATTTTGACCCATCCAAAGCTAGTATAAATCAACCCTTGACTTGCTCCAAATCAGCCCTTATCTATAATCGGCTTGATGCAAAATTTGATGTGTAATCTGATAAAAAACTTTCCCTAAATTCATTCGAGTTCTAGTGCACATTTGTGACGTATCGTTATAAGTTATCAATCCGGGTCCCTCCCCCTCCCCCCCCCCCCCCCCCTAAATATGATACCCCCAGCTCCCTTATTTTCAAGCTTGGTAGATAAATTATTAGGGCTTGCCCCTAACTTATACGCTTATGCACTATGACATTTGGAGCACATTACCGCTCAGATAAACGCAGAAAAACAAAGGAAAAGTTTAAGGCAAAAAATATCGGGAGCGGTAATGCTGGAGTCAATACTCACGGTAATGGTCCTTCAGCAAATCTTGCGGTAATTTGTCCGGCTACATTTCCGCGTGTATTTCCGCACTTTTTACCGCCAGTATTACCGCGACGATTACCACAACCGGAAGTATTTTAAAAAAAAAAGCAAATGACCATTTAGATGGTCCTTGGTTGGTAGGACCCATCCAAATGGTCATTTGCCTTTTTTTTCTTATACATTTAATAAATAAAAAAACAACAATTTCATTGCACCAAAACTTTGGACCAAAATCAAATGTTTAATTATATTGGAGAAACTGTTCAAAAACAACAATTGCGTTGCACCAAAACTTTGGACCAAAATGAAATGTTTAATTATATTGGAGAAACTGTTCATTACAAAATTGCCCAAATAGGCGATGCATGGCGGCTATACAACTGTGGCCAAAAGAAGACTTTGGGCCAAAATCAATTATTTAATTATATTGGATATTACAAAATTGCCCAAATAGGCGATACATGGGGGCTATACAACTGTGGCGAAAAGAAGACGCGCACACGGGCCCAAAAAACACTTGGTGGATTGAGCTACTCGGATCCTAGGACCTCTCGAGGGACTCCTTGACTCTGGAAAAGAAAAAAAAAACAAAAACTTTAATTAATACAAATGGATACATAAAGCTGCATGCAATGATTTTTTTAAAAAAGTTCACACTTACAGGCTGTAGTGTACGACATGCATTTTCAAATTCTTCGCGATTGATTTTGTTGTTTTCATACAGCCAGCACCATGTCTGATATTCGGAGTGGCTCTCTGTATCTCTAGATCTCTCGGCTTGGACGGGTCATAGTAATATTTTGTTGTATATCAATTAAAAAATATCACAAACCTAACCTTATTACCACAAATTAAATCAATTCAAATGAAAATACGCACACTCACAAATTTATCTTTCCATGTTGCTTTTCCGTTTGAGACGTAATGCGTGGGCGTTTGTTGCGCCCTCGTCTCCACCTGCCGAGTGTGCGCCCTAGCACCTGTCGCTCTCTCGTCCTCCAGCTCGCCCTGGGCTTTCTCCCACTCCTCGTCATGAACATTTCCAGGGCGATAGTTGTGACCCTTAGATTCAAATGTTCGCTTTGCCGTCCTTCGCACACTGGACTTCTTATTTTTCAAGAAATTCTTGATGTATTCCTCGAGCCACTGCCTGTAGAACTCTTCCACTTGCGGATTAGGGAACCGCATGAGCAATGTCGTGTGAATGTACGTCACGTCGGCTAGGTCCTGATCTTTGAAAGATTTAAAGAAATCTTGGTATGTCGAGTGGATCAGCTGGTTAAGGTGCCCTCGAAATGTCCTCCCCAAAGAGGAATCTAGATCCACTTCCCCCCCACGATGTATATAATAGTAGTAGCCACGAGCGTCCGGGGCGGGCGCATCGCGGTCCTCATCCTCATGTGGAGCTCCAAGGGGTGAGCGAGGAGGTCGGGGTGTAAGAGGAGGTGAATCTGTAGCACTGCCCCCTCCACCACCAAAGCAGCACGAGCCACTACCTCGATGAGAGCGTGAGCCACCACTACGGGAAGAGCGCTGGCCACCACCGAAAAGCGCTGGCACCAGCGCTCGAGCCTGAACCGCTGGGTGGTGTAGGCGACGGATAACTCGACTGTGCGGGCGTGGATCGCTGTGAATGCAAGGTGGAGGGAGCTACGGGTGACGGGAAAGTCGAGGGTAAGGTGGAGGGAGGCCCACTGGGAGGCACACTCTGCACGATCGGAGTGTCGGCGCCCGGTGTCGCAAGCGGTGAGAGCCCATAGGCAGCCAATTGTGCTGGTGTGTACCGCCCTCGAAGACTCTGCTGCGAGGATAGCCACTCTGCCTGGGCGCGGTATGCCCTCTCGAGGTCGGGGTCGTATTCTACATCTCGGAACCATCAAAAGCCGAAGGTGGATTGTGACTGGTGGGAGGAAGACTGCGAGTAGTAAGCATCACAAGCGTCCTCGTAATAGAGGCCCTCGGCGAGAAAGTCCTCTATGGATCGATAGCCGGGCGTGGAAGAGAATGCCATATCCTACAATTTCACAAAAAAAGGGACCCTAATTAACATTGGATTCTAGTCAAAGTGAGATTCTTCCTTGCATAGGATTCCTCCCTGCATAAGATTCCTTTTATCTCCTATTTAAGAAATGATTTATGTGCTTATTTTTTTGCATCCATTTAGAGTGTGTGTGTGTGTGTGTGCTTCAAATTAATCTATTGTGTGTGTGCGTCAGTGTGTGGCAAAGAAATTAATCTAGAGTGTGTGTGTTGGATCTTAATCTACCGTTGGGCTTCTCGGTGACCATTGGGGTCTCAATCAACTTCATCGCACACCCACATGGAGGTATGTTTTGGTATGTTAATGATAATGGAGGTATGTTTTGGTATACTAATGCATGCCCAAGCACACACTAATGCAAGCGTTAGTGTGTGCTTGTAACGCATGCACACACTAATGCTTGCATTACTGTGTGCTTGTGCACTAATTAGTGTGTGAAAACACACCAATGCATGCACAAGCACACACTAATGCAAGCATTAGTGTGTGCAATTTTTTCACACACCAATGCTCACAATACTGTGTGCTTGTGCATGCATTAGTGTGTAGACACACTAATTTGTGCACAAGCACACACTATTGTGAGCATTCGTGTGTGCTAGAGAGGTATGCACACACTAATGCAAACATTAGTGTGTGTGTGTGTGTGTGTGTGTGTGTGTATAATGCATGCATTGTGCCTAAAATAGTGTGTGAAAACACACTAATTGCACAAGCACACACTAATGCTTGCATTAGTGTGTGCTAGAGAGGTATGCACACACTTACGCTTGCATTAGTGTGTGCTTGGGCACAAATTAGTGTGTGGAAACACACTAATGCATGCAAACTAATGCTTGCATTAGTATGTGTGTGTGTGTGTGTATAATGCATGCATTGTGCCTAAAATAGTGTGTGAAAACACACTAATTAGTGCACAAGCACACACTAATGCAAGCATTAGTGTGTGTTAAAGAGGTATGCACACACTAAATCTTGCATTAGTGTGTGCTTGGGCACAAATTAGTGTGTAGACACACGAATGCAAGCATTAGTGTGTCTTAAAGAGGTATGCACACACTAACGCTTGCATTAGTGTGTGCTTGGGCACAAATTAGTGTGTGGAAACACACTAATGCACACACACACTAATGCTTGAATTAGTGTGTGATTGTGCACAAAATAGTGTGTGCAAACACACTAATTAGTGCACAATCACACACTAATGCAAGCATTAGTGTGTGTGTGTGTGTGTGTGTGTATAATGCATGCATTGTGCACAATCACACACTAATTTGTGCACAATCACACACTAATGCAAGCATTAGTGTGTCTATAATGCATGCACACACTAATGCTTGCATTAGTGTGTGCTTGAGCACAAATTAATGTGTAGAAACTAACTAATGCGTGTGTGTATAATGCATGCACACACTAATACGGGCATTAGTGTGTAATTTGTGCACAAAATAATGTGTAAAAACTAACTAGTGCAGCATTAGTGTGTAATTTGTGCACAAAATAGTGTGTAAAAACTAACTAATATGCGCACACACTAATGCTTGCATTAGTGTGTGATTGTGCATGCATTATTGTGTTTACACACTAATTCATGCACAAGCACACCCTAATGCAAGCATTAGTGTGTGTATAATGCATGCACACACTAATGTAAACATTAGTGTGTGATTGTGCACAAAATTGTGTGTGTGTGTGTGCGTGTGTGTACAATGTGTGTGCATGTGTGTGTATGCATTGTGTGTGTGTGCATGTGTGTGTGTGTGTGTGTGTATGTGTTTGTGTGTGTGTGTGTAGAACGAGAAGAAAGAGAGAGAGTTTGAGCACTTACATTCGTGACCTCGGTTGCTTGGATATGGTGGGGATGGAGATGAAGAGAGTAATAGAGGTTGGAGATGGAGAGGGAGAAGGAGAGAGAGCTTGGAGATGGAGAGGGAAACAGGCCCGCGCAGAAGAGGAGGTCGATTTTGAATTTTTGGCATTCAATTTTGCAGGGGCACGCAAGTGCCCCCTTTATATAAAACATTTGCTTGAAATATTACCGCGTATATTACCACGCCATTTACCGCCATTATTACCGCGAAAATCTCTCTGATGAGACATTGAGGTTACGTCGACTGCATGACCTCTTGTACCCACTCCCCTCTATCTTTAATGAGTGTCAGTCATGTCAGTACCAACATTCTTGATTTTCTTTTTCTTATTTATTTTTTTCTTATTTAGTGTGTGGACGTCGTGTGTGCAGGACGATTGGGATGACGTGGGTCCGCCGGTTGGCGCGGAACGAACTCGATGGTTGAGCGAGCAATTACCATGTCCATGTATGCGATGTAAGCATGCAATTGCATGGCTTCCACGTATATGCTTGGCTCACATGGATGATTATGGGCTATGGGACGATCCGAGAAAACGCGCTCGAATGGAAACTAGCGATCCGAGGGTTTTGGCATCCATTGATGTCGCTCCCTATTGGAGTGTGATCGGGGGCGGGGCGGAGGCGGGAGGAGGACGGAAGAGCGATTGCGCCAGGAAGCAGTCATGGGAGGGGAGTCACACCCGCCATCCGATGTGGGTGGGTCCACACGAGCGCATGCGCATCCTACATCCACCACATATGGGGATCTCCCCACCACCCCGCCCCACATGGAGGTGGAGGAAGATCATTTGCACAATATGGTTGAGGATCTTCTTGCACGTGAGGCGGCGAATGAGTGTGAGCTTGAGTGTGTATCTGAAGAAGCCGCCCAAGAAACCAAAGATTCATTGCTAGAGACAACACACACCTCTCTTTACGAGGGATGCTCCTACTCCATATTACGAGCGTCTCTTGAGATCTTGAATATTCAAACAATGTTTGGATGGAGCAATGCAGGGGTCGATGCACTATTGAGGTATATTTAAGTGTAATAAGTGTTAGTTGTGAGTTTTTTTCATGGTTATATGCAATAGCGAGTGTTATTTAATTATGTCATAGGCTATTAGGCAAGATGATGCCTAAAGGCAATCATCTTCCAGAAAATCGAAGGAAGGCACGACAGGTGGTGACAGGGCTTGGGATGGACTATGATCGCATACATGCATGTGTCAATGATTGCGTGCTATTCCGCAATGAACATGCAGGGCTTGATGCTTTCCCCGAGTGTGGAGAATCAAGGTACAAAGAGGGAATGCAAGGAACCAAAGTACCTTGCAAGGTTCTTCGTCATTTCCCCCTCATTCCCCGCATCAAGCACATGTTCAGCACCAAAGGAACGAGCGAGCTTCTTACATAGCATATGAAAATCGCTCCACCGATGGGGTTATGAGAGTGCCGGCTAACTCGCCGGCATGGCAACACATTGAGCAGACATGGCCGGAGTTTAGAGAAGAGCCTCGTCACTTCAGGCTTGGTCTGGCTAGTGATGGGGTAAACCCATTTGGGCATCGGTCTACCTCATGGAGTACTTGGCCAGTGGTTGTTTTTAACTACAACATTCCACCATGGGAGTCAACCAAGAAGGGGAACATTTTGCTCTCTCTTCTAGTCCCGGGAAAACACAAGGTGAAGAACATGGATGTATATTTAGCACCTTTGATTGAAGAGCTTCAAGAGCTATGGAACGGCATAGATGTTTTTGATGTATCAAGACCACTCGTGATCGGCGCACAATGATCAAGTGCATTCTCATGTGGACCATGCATGATTACCTCGGGCTTGGAGAGATTTCTGGTAAGCTTATACTTTGTGACGCTCTTTAATGTCTTTGCATTGGTCACTTATATGCGGTTAGGTCTTTTGTTTTTGTAGGACTATCGACATCTGGACATAGGGCATGCCCAACTTGTGGACCCTCACTCGTGACAGAGAGACCCGCTCTACTTGGTAAGGTGATCTACCCCAATAAACATCGCTTCTTGCCGCCCACACATCCATCTTATGCTCCACCTTGCAATGGGATGGAGCCACTCCATTGGACCATGGCCGATTGGGCAAGACATTGGAACGAGCATCACAACACATTGCCTCCTCCCAATGATCCACCTAGGGGTATGTCTAGGTATTTTCTTATCACTACCCTATTGGGCTTCATAAAAAATCCAACACCTATTGGATCCAATGCATGTGTTCAAAAATGTTGGGCAAGCTATATGGGATCACATAGTAGGCAAGAAAGATTCATTGGGGGCTAGAGAGGATAAGAGGGCCATAAGGAGGTTCCCTCCTTCGGCCACACCTCGCATGGGGCCTCGGGGGAAGATGGTTCTTCCAAAGGAACCTTGGATTCTATCAAGGGTGGATCAAGAGCGGATGAAACAAGTCATTGCATCCATCCGTACTCCAACAGGTTATATGCGTTCGCTCAAGGGTGCCTTCACTAAAACTAAGAAAGGAGGATCCACACAACTGTATGGGCTCAAATCCCATGATTGGCACAAGATTCTTCAGGTAATGTGTGTGTGTGTGTGTGTATGTGGTTTAGGGTTTTGGATACTAAAAAGTCTTTTTGTTTGTGCAATAGTTTGTGCTTCCAATTAGCATTAGTGGATTTGCGGACATGAAGGTAAAGACTGCAATATTCAAGGTGGGAGAAGTTGTCAGGTATAGAACATTTGATCCTCCCTCCTAAACTTTACTTTGAAGACTAACTTTACTATGAAGATTATGGAGGGTTTTTTGGTTACATGTTTGTGAGTTCCAAAGAAATCGAAGTTTCAGCCATTCCAATAGCTCGACTTCTAGCGATTGAAGAAACTTGTGCTATTGAGGATGCATTCCCACATTCTATCCTTGTTAGCCAAGTTTACCTATTGCTCCATCTTGTTGAGGAGATAGCCATGTGTGGTGTGGTTCACTCCAGGTGGATGTTCTTTCTTGAGAGGTTCCTAAAGACCTTGAAAGACTTTGTAAGGCTACGATCACAACCAGAGGTATTCATCGATCTTAAGCGTTAAACCTTATTAGGATTGGATTGTATTCACAACGCTTTTTATTAGTTACTTTAATCACTAAGGGGTTCATGTACATGTGTTCAGGCAAGCATGGCAGAGGGTTGGATTGTACAAGAGGCTTGTTTAAAGACCGATCATTGCCTTGTTTAAAGACGGAGGAAGAGGATCCAAAAAAAACACGCAAACATTCCAAGTGGGAAAGGTTCTCTCTTGATTTTGGATAGGGAATTTCAAGCCATAGTCAACAACCATTGTCTACTCAATGCTCCCATCATGGGCAAATGGGTGGATATGTATGTGGAGGTGCATACAACGAGAGAAAGGGAGAGGGAAGCATGGAAGAGGTCGCATGGTGGTAGGTGAGCACCTCCCTTTCCTAAAGAGCTTGCCAAATACCCTGATCTAATTCTAGTTGGGTGGATACACAATGCCATGACCAAGGCCTAGGCACAAGGAGAACAAATAATCCCTAAAGAATGGGAGTACGAACGAGGATGTCTACCAAGGGTATTATACTCAATGTGTTTAGTCTGTGTGTGGGTGTGTGTATGTGTGTCACCTCTCTCTCTCTCTCTCTCTCATCTATCTTGATTGGTTTTTGGAGGCCTTCACATTCAACTCTATGTGGTCCGAAGGACGTCATTTTCGAACCCGCAAGATAGATGAGCGTCGAACCACTCACGATAGTGGAGTTATGGGCAACTTTGACATGACAACACAAGAGGTGAGGGAATGTGGAACAATAGAAAGGATAATCAAAGTGGATTTCAGAAAATTTCACAAATATCTCTTTGACTGCTGATGGTTTGCGAGTGAGGTTAAGAGACATGAGAATGGACTCTAGACTCCCGGCAATTTCATCACGGGAAGACCGACAACTTGGTGCAACCTAGTAGTTGTGAGCAGGTAAAGTCCATGTGCAACTCACTAAAACATTATATGATACATACAAAACTACATTCATGTTGTTGTTTGCTCTATGACCTATAGGTGTTTTATGTGCCTTGTATGTATCGAAGACGACTATGGTATGTTATTCTAGTCATACCACGGAGCGGATCTATCTTTGTAGATACGAACATAGAGACTTTGGCAGATCCCACCATACCATCTCAAGAAGACGCCAATGACGATGATGCAGTTGAGGTCGAGAAGAATCAACCATTCCCAATAAACCAACCATAGTGAGGAGGAGGACGAGGATGGAGAGGATGATGATGATTCAATAGGAGAGGCTATAGAGGATGAATCAATAGATTTATTTGTTGATTTAGCTACCATGGGGTTGGACATGGATGTAAGCACTTGTAGAGATCTCTTGGAGGATGAAAATTAATAAATATATTTTGGATTTTGACTTCTTTCTCTACTTATGCTATACAAAAGGGCTATTTGTTTATGAACTCAAGACAATACAATTTTGATCATCGTTCGCTTGCCATTTCCATATGAATGCATAGTTGACATAAGAGTTTGAGGTGGAAACAAAATATTTTTGTTTACAGAATCTCATGGAGTACAAATGAGCAGAGTAGGAGAATCATACCAATAGATGAGGCAAGCAAAGAGAGAGAGGTACTAAAAATCCCAATGAGAATGGGATTTCTTACACTCGTGCAAAATGGGGGTGACAATACAATTTTGATCATCGTTCGCTTGCCATTTCCATATGAATGCATAGTTGACATAATATTTTGAAGTGGAAACAAAATATTTTTTGATATAGAATCTCATGGAGTACAAATGAGTAGAGTAGGAGAATCATACCAATAGATGAGGCAAGCAAAGAGAAGAGAGGTACTAAAAATCCCAATGAGAATGGGATTTCTTACACTCCATGCAAAAGGGGGTGCCAATTTCTGCAAAGTAACAAAATAGAATAGGATTTATAGAAAGGGAAAAGTGGGAGAGGAATGGGCCACTTGATTCTTTTCCGGGTGCGGTAATTTCGGCGGTTATGATGGTGGTAATAAATGCGGTAATACTCGCGGTAAAACTGGGAAACGCGCCAGCGGGTCTGCACCATACAATCTCTCTCTTTCTTGCATCTCTCTCTCTCCTCTTATGCGGTAATGTTGTAAGGTAACAGCACCATTCTCCCATAGTGATGTAGCTTGTAAAAACTGTCCTCTCTTGCACTTACGTGGTGCGGTAAGTTTCCCATGGTGAATCCCCCAGGGTTTCTAGCTAGTAAGTTGGTGTTGGCCATCCCTACCATAATGTGGGCATCTACAGGGCACATATGTGAAAGCTGATGGGGAGGTAAATTTTCTAGGTACTTTTGGGTCATAGGAGAAGTGGTTTCTCACTTTGTGTGTAACTTCCTTAACAATTATCATCAGCAAAGAGGATTCTGCAGGGTCTTAATAGAGGGTTTTGTAGGGTGTTAATAATTTAGCATCTTATTTTCTTGTGCAACTCCACCTCTATTCACAACTCAAAGCATACGTAAAACTACTCCTCTTTCTCAAAACTCTCATAGCCAAGGACCTCATGTCCTCCCGATCAGCGCACACAACTTGGCTGCTGACATTTCTAGTGAACCCAACACAAATAATTTGGGGTGTGAGCGATGATGACTACAATAGGAGAAGATGTTTTGGATTGATTTGAAGCAACTATGGTGTATGGAGTGGTCAATGATTCAATAGCCAAATGGGAGATTATGCAGATGTCATAATAATCAATATCTAATTCTCCTAAATGATTTTCTCATATTAAACGGATCATTTAATGTGGGGAAGGACAGGGGAGAAAAAGCTAGAATATTGGTTAAGCTAGCAGACCGGCCACAGTAGGGATCCAAAGGAGGAAAAATAGGGATCCAAAGGGGGGGCCATCTGCAAAAGAGCCATGTGCAAAAATGGGCTAAAAAGACCCTAAGGTTCAGCCCATTAAGACTTCCAAAATGCTAAGGTTCCAAAATTCAAAGGTTGTGTCCAAAGGTCAACCCTACGGAAAATTGGATGCTTTGTGTGTGCCCTAAAAGTCTTTGCACATCCCTACATGGGAGGGGGAGAGCCCTAAAGGTAGGGGATGAGAGAGAAAGCCACACACACACACACAGGCTCCCTTTCAACAAAGGGAATCAGGGACACATGTCAGCTCCCTAGGCCAGATGCCCACAAGGTGTGCCCAATTTCTATTGGGTGACCCTTGAAGTGAACCAATGAAAATTAAGCTAGAGTAAATCTAGTTTAATTAATTTAAAAAAAATTAATAAAAGAAACCAATGAGAATTAAGTCTCCTAGAAGACTATTGGGCAGTCTCCCAAGGGGTCCAATGAGCATTCAGGAGCCCCATGGCTTGCCTGATTCCTATCGGCCAGGAGGCAAAGGGGTCCAATGAGAGTTTAGTTTAATTATTTAATTACCTAAAGCTCTCACAAAAGGGGAAAGGGGGACACATGTCAGAAGGCTATCACTTATGCTGCTTAATTGTAATTGGCTTGACTTGGGGAGGGCCAATGAGGCTGCATGAAGAGCAAATAGCAAGGGGGCTCGCCCAAGAGAGAGAGGGGGCTGATTTTTTCAAGGAATTATCACACACACACTCACACAAGCTCATGTGTGAAGAAAGAGAAGACTATCTCTTCCCAAGCTTTAATGGAGAACTCATCACCTACTCCAAGCTTGTGAGATAGAAGCCTACATCAACACTCTCTTGGCATGTGGATGCAAATCCAACCAAGAGCCAAGCTTCAATGCATGCTCATCTCCTCTACCAAGCTAATTACTAAGCTAAGCTATGATACATATCAGTGATTATGTGAGGAGATGTACATCTTTCTCGTAAGATACTCCTTCTTCCTCTCAATCTACTCTCATACCCTGCTAGCTCTCACCATCTTCGAAGGTGTGTGAGGTCTTGGGTCTCAGAACGGGGATAATTCAAGTTGTGTTTGTTAAGTGTTTTGCTTAGTGCATGAAGTTTCCATCTTCATTGCACTAGCTAGTCTTGAAGGAACACAAAGAATTGTATTGTACAATGTCTCTCTTGATGGGAGAAACCATAATACAAAGCCGTTTGGAGGGGGGACCGGCTCCATGAAAATCCGGTCCTCAACTGTTGTCAATAGCTTAATTGCTCTCTCTTTTGAAAGTATTGTCGATGCTATCTAACTAGGTGTTATGCTTTTTGTTGCTCTCTCCACTCAAGCACTCTTGATTCCTAATTCTCATTAGGAATCTATTCTAATGAAATGCCCACTATGTTCATGCTAATTTCCGCTACACATAAGTTATTAGGCCATTAAATGTTACATTGGTATCAGAGCTCAAGGTTTCTCTTTTCTTGCTCAAGAAGGGAGGTCCTCAAGCTAGTTACAAATGGTTGGTATTATTAATTGTGTGTGAGTAAGTAGAATAGGGATTTTTCAGCCTTGGAGAGCGCCTGCCTTTGTGCAGTTAACGGTGCATCACCATCGAGAGCTATGGTCTTAATAGTGGAGTCCTACGGGGCTTGCCTATGGCTTAACCACTATTGAGCTATTAGAATCTTGACAGGAGTCGGTGCTGTTTTGGTGTCGAAAGACCCTCTCTTCTATTCCTTGCAATTAATGGTATTCGAGCCGCGGGTTTAGTAGCTTGAGTGATTTTTCTAAAGGGATAAAGAGGAGTAGCAACTAGGGCTTGAAGTGCCAAAGTACACCTAAAAAGTTTACACCTAAAAGTTGTTAGAATGGCTGACAATAGTAAAGAGAGTGAAATTAATGTTGATAACTTTGATTTTGCTCTTGAGCAAGCTACTAATGATGCTTCAATGCTTGTTAACTATCTTGTTTCTAGGCTTCAACAAGCCATGGGCAATCCATCTCTCCAAAGTGAAGTGCAACGGCAGCTCCGTGCTCACAGGATTCTCCAAGCTCATCACCATGATGAGAGAACACCTAGGAAGCCTCCTTGTGAGACTACCAAAAGAGGTCTCTCTCCGATTCGGGAAGAAGAAGAGAATCCATATGAAGGGATCAAGAATTTACTTCTTGATGATGCATCTCCTTCCCAAAGGAGAACTCAAGAGCCTCCACCAAAGGAATGAGAAAGAAGCGAGTCTCCCGCCACCTCGGCGGAGATGGCTCCACGAAGACGGCGGGCTAAACGCTCTCCATCACCACCAAAGCAGAGAAGACCATCACACTCTTCTCCACGCCATAATTCAAAGAGGGATGATAAAAAGCAAGAGAAGAAAAAGGCGAGAAAGAGGACACCCTCTTCTCCATCTTCTTCATCCTCTTCCTCTTATGAAAGCTATGGTGAAGACGACAAAGATCAAGACAAGAAAAAGGCGAGAAATAGGTCACCCTCTTCTCCACCTTCTTCAAATTCTTCACCTTCTGAAGAAAGTGATGGTGCAACCTTTGAACCATCAAAAAGAAGAGGTCATAGGAAATCCTATGCCACATGGAAGAGGTCCTCCAAGTTGAAGAAATTCAAAGAGGGAGGGAAGAGCATCTCTTTCCTTACCTATGATGGTACCTTTGGTGCTACGGACAAAGTCTTGGCCTTTATCCAACAATTCGATGCGGCGTTTGGAGATGAGGGCTTCACGAAGTCCTCTAAGCTACGCCATGTAGCTATGCACTTTCAAAATTCCGCAAGACAATGGTGGTCTAGCCTACGAGCCAACGGTGAAGCTCCATGAACATGGAAAGCTTTAAGAGCTTCCATTATGAAGCAGTTTTTGGCCACCGATGCCAAAGACAAAGTACTCACCGAATGGTGGAGCTTAAAGCTCTCTCCCAATGAATCCATCCACAAATATGTAGACAAGTTTTGGGACTTACAACTCAAAGCCACTGTCTTCAAAAAGTTGGATTTTGGAGAGCAAAAGCAACAATTTTGTGCGGGCTTAACCGAAGAAATGGCGGAGTATGTCAACTCCCAAAGACCACGTACCATATCGGCGGCAATACACCACACTATGGTCGCCTCTCGAATCAATTTCCAAACGGGGGCAAAAAGAAATAATAAGCCCCCAGAAAATAAGGGTTCCAATGAGCCTAAGGGGAAGGACAATGTCCAAAAGTCTCCTAAGGGCAACTCCAACAAAGCTAAAGAGAAGGGAGTTTACAAAGGTAAGAATAAACTCTCTCTTGAAGAGCTTGAGCGTTATCGTAAGGATAACTGGTGTTTCAAGTGCGGCGAATAAGGGCATGCGTACCGCGCTTGTCCCCAAAAGAACAACCGCCAAGATCCTCCTAGAGCTTTCCTGGTTGAAATCCAAGAGGAGGAGACTCACCAAACTCACCACAAAGGATCTCCTCTATGCCATGCTTGGGGAAAGTTAAGAGAACATGATGCTTTTATTCTCTTTGACCCTGGTTCTACTCACAATTTTATATCTATAGAGTTGGCCACCAAGCTAGGAATACAATCCTACGAGATGGGAGATGTCCTACCCGCAGACAGTGCCTTCAAGGGGCAAGAAGCTTCAGTTACTCCCTTAATTGGGAAATGCTGAGATGTAGAGAGAAAGAGAGAGAGACGAGACAAGAGACATGCCATATATGCTCCCGAAGACTGATTCATATTGAGGACAAGATACAAATATATAGGTGAGACCAAGTTGAGTAGAGTGAGCCATATATAGCTCCAACACCCCCACTCAAACAAAGGTCTCTAGCTTTGGATGAAAAAACCCTTGGGGAGTTCAAGGGAAAAACCCAAGCCCCTATACAATGTGAAAATATGAACCAGCGATGATGATGTGAAAGTGAATTGTGCATATATGTACAAATATTCAAGTGACTTAGAGATCACAATGTGCAAATGTGGAGTGTGCATAGTGCATGGTACCTAAAAGATTACAATGTCATATGTACAAAGCTATTACAATAGCAAAGAAGCTAATCTAGAAAGAGTGAGGTCGAAGCAACTCCAAGCTCCGAGCGCAAGAGGATGAAACGTGACTCGTTGAGGCCTTTGGTCAAAATGTCTGCAATCATCTGGTCACTTGGACAGTGCTCAACCATAATGGTTCCTTTGCGTACTTCATACCTGACATAATGATAATGGACAGCAATGTGCTTTGACTTATTATGTTGAACATAGTCTTTTGCAAGACTAATAGCACTTTGGTTGTCACACCGCAAGGGTGTGCTAGAAAGAGGAGAGTGACCAATATCAACCAGCATTTGTCGAAGCCAAATCAACTCACGAGCTGTAAGTGATGCCGCAACATATTCTAACTCAGTCGTAGAAACTGCAACACAACGTTGTTTCTTGCTAGTCCAAGAAACAAGACAACCATTTATAAAGAAGCAATTTCCACTAGTAGATCGCATAGATAAATGTGAGCTTGCCCAGTCTGCATGTGTGTAACCCAAAAGAGAAAGAGATTGCATAGAATCCGATGTGAGTTATCGTCGATAGACTAAACCAAAATCTGTAGTGCCTTTCAAGTATTTCAACACACGCTTTGCAGCAGACCAATGCTTAAGAGAAGGACATGCAAGATGTTGTCCAAGATAATTAGCAGCAAACAGAATATCAGGACGAGTTCATCGCGTACATGAAGTATTCTGTCTAGAGCAACTGAACATAGGACGCAGCTTGTTTCTGGTACAATGTTGTTTCGATGTTCAGTAGCATATGCTCTATTCCGATCTGTGTCGAATCGACGCTTATAGCACATATGAGTGGGATGATCAGATCGTCCATAATATTCACAAGAAGAAGAAGAAGAAGAGTCTCTAGATAAACGTGGTTGTTTTGTGGTAATATTGTGTTCTTCATCATATTGACGTGCCCAACAATCATCTTCAGTATGGCCATTTCTGTTGCAGTAAGAACATTGCTTATTAGGAAATTTGAGACGAGAGAAAATATTACCGCGACGGCCACCTCTGTTGTGACTCAGTCTCCTCGTGTGAAATCATAGCTGTATCATGACTAGCATTACGACGTTCTTGACGTTGAGAGTATTCAATTAAAGACATGCAGGCTTGGTCGAAATCAAGACCATCTTTATTAGAGAGAATAGTAACAATGTTATCATAAGAAGAGTCCTTCACCGTATCAAGGAGAAGTGTAATCAGTTGCTTTTGTGGAACAGGATCACCGGCAGCAGCAAGTTGATTAATAATAGATTTGAAAGATTCAATATGTCCCGTCATGGCAGTACCAACTTCATATTGTAACTTGTTAAGCAACCCTCTCAAATAAAGTATTTCTGTGACAGATTTCTTCTGAAAGTTTGCAATAAGGTACTTCCATACGTCGTGGGAAGTAGGCAGTTCGTACATATCAAGCAAAAGGGAATCAGTAAGAGCAGAAAGAATATACCGACGAGCTGCTTTATCACGTTGTTGCCAATCCGTATAGGCAACATTCCAATCTTCAAATATAGGTCCTTCAGTGATAAGCACGTTATCATTATCCGTATCAACAGGCTGAGGCGGACAAACACGATTTCCAAGAACAACATCGGAGAGTTCATCGCCTTTAAGAATTAACAACATTTTTGCTTTCCAGCCTGGAAAACCTTGACCTTGGAAAGGAGGAACAGAACGCTGGCCAGAAGGAAAGCCGTTGACGAGAATATTCATAGCCATATCTTGTTGCGAGAAGACGTATAAGATAAGATCGCAGAATTTGCACACCATATATGGTGAAGGCCGCAATTGAGAATGAGAGAGATATGAGGACTGCGTTCTGTCAACGATAAACGTAAGAAGGATGCTCAAGGAACTTCCAAAGATGTGAGAGACGTCACCCAAAAAGGGCAAGGTAAAGGAGACGTTAATAATAAAAGTCCTCAAAATAGAGTGGCGTGAGACGCAAGATTGACGACCACAATATGAATAGCAAAAAGCTAAATCTTCTCGAAAAAGTTAACGCCAAAATAAGAAAAACGATCGCGGACGCTTCACGAAGAAGTAGGACGAAGAAAGCTGCGTCAAGCTCAATTGCAGTAAAAACAACATAACTTTCTGCTGCGAACTCCGATTGACGCAAACCTAGAACTCAAATCGAAGAGCTCGAGGAGACGAACAAGTTTTGGATGAAAAGTGCCATTGTGCTATGCTCCATCGCGCTTTTCCCGTTTCTCCAAATTTTGAGCAGAACAGCAAGAAAAATTGAGATGAAGTTCAGGGTGTCATCAACAAGAAAACGTAATCAACGATTAGATTGATTAGCAATAAACGTCACACAAAACACTAATCATATTCTTCTTAACACAAAACAACCACAATTAACAAGAATCAATGCTCAAAAATAAAATTTGTAGCAATTTTTGAATCTTACATGCAAATCGCATACACATACTGTGTTCTCACCATGAGTTGAATCGGCGCATGATCGTTACTGCTCTTATACCATGTTGAGATGTAGAGAGAAAGAGAGAGAGACGAGACAAGAGACACACCATATACGCTCCCGAAGACTGATTCATATTGAGGACAAGATACAAATATATAGGTGAGACCAAGTTGAGTAGAGTGAGCCATATATAGCTCCAACAGGAAATAGAGGCTTCATGTCCAAGGCTATGTGGACAAAGAGGACTTCTTTATCTCTCCTCTCAAGCATGAGGATGTAATCCTAGGGGCACCATGGTTTGACCGCCTGGCTGCCGATGTTAAATTTCCTGAAAGGAGAATCTCCTTTAAGTTCAAGGAAAAAGACATGTATATAGATGCTAAGGAAATAGGTAACACCATCCCCATTGTACATACACCAGCTTTCAACAAGTCAATAAAGAGCTCTATTTCCGTGTACATGATTTTTTGTTAAAGACTCTCAAAATGAACCTAATGCTTTAGCAAAAGAAAATAAAAGCAACCAAAAGGAATTAGAGTTATTCAATTTTCTCAAGGGGTTTCAAGATGTTTTTATTGACGACATCCCTTGTGAGCTACCTCCTAAACGAGGTAATGATGACCATGCAATTGAACTTCTTCCAGGAAGTTCATCGCCTAATAAACTTCCTTATAGAGTTTCTCAAGCTCAACAAGAGGAGATTATGCGGCAAGTGCATGAGTTAGTTGAGAAGGGTATGGTTAGGCCAAGCTCATCTCCATTTTGCTCACCTGTGCTATTAGTGCAAAAGAAAGACGGCACATATCGTATGTGTGTCGACTATAGGGCACTAAATAGGATCACTATCAAGAATAGGTTTCCCGTTCCACGGGTCGAAGACCTATTTGATAAGCTACAAGGATCAACCTACTTCAGTAGGGTTGACCTAAAAAGTGGCTATCATCAAATAAGGATAGTTGATTAAGACATTGTATAGACCTCATTTCGTACTACATTTGGTCTTTACGAATACATTGTCATGCCTTTTGGCTTGACCAATGCACCAGCCACATTCAACCGCTTGATGGAGAAGCTGTTCAGGCCTCATCGAACCTTCATTGGAGTGTTCTTTGATGATATTATCATCTACTCTAATTCATTGGAGGAACACAAGCAACACCTCCAGGTAATATTTCAAGTTTTAAGAGAGAATAAACTTTATGTTAATCGAAAGAAAAGTGAATTTTTCTTGCAAGAGATTCAGTATTTAGGCCACATTATCTCTCAAGATGGCATCCAAATGGATCCATCCAAGTTAGAGGTAATAAAAGGATGGCCTAAACCAAGGAATCTGCATGAACTAAGAAGCTTCATAGGTATGTGTGCATACTATAGACACTTCATAGAAAAGTTCTCACAAATTGCGGGACCATTACATGACCTAACAAAGAAAAGCGTTAGGTATACATGGTCTGCTAAGGAGAACAATGCTTTCGAAAAGCTTATCTCTCAACCTGCGCTTACACTACCGGATCTCTCAAAACCATTTGAGGTCCAATGCGATGCTTGTGGTGATTGCCTTGGATCTGTTTTGCTCCAAGAAGGGCACGCCATAGGCTATGAGAGTCGAAGGCTCGACCCTATTGAGCAAGCTCTAGGCATATACGAAAAAGAACTCCTTGCAGTTCTACATACCTTAGACTCATGGAAGCACTATTTATTGGGGACTCCTTTCATTCTGCGAACGGATCACCAAAGTCTTAAGTACTTCATGACACAGACCAACCTCTCCGACAAACAAATGAGGTGGGAAAATTTCCTTTCGCAATTTCATTTTCATATTGCTCACATTGCTGGCAAGCATAATCAAGTAGCTGATGCACTCTCAAGACGGCCGAGAGTGAATGCAATTTCCATAGCAACTCACAATGATCTATCTTCAATGATAGATGAGTATTCTTGCAACCCTAATTCCAACAATTGGTGTGAGAGCAGGTTGCCTCCCTTCTGGCTTAGTCGCCAACAACTCCAACACACGTGCCTGCAGGCATTCGTGGCCGACAACAACACATATGTGTTTAAGATGTTTGTTGTTGAGGACAAATTGGATGGGGACAATTACCCTATGTGGGCTTACATGATGCAGCATGTCCACGTATCAAAGGGTGTTTGGAACATTGTGCATGGCATTGATGTATGGCTTGGTTCTTAGGATGTAGGTAATGTTGAGATGTTGTAGGTCTTGGTGGCAGAATTGCTGCTGCAAGAGCTATTTTGCCTATGGCTGAGCAAGCTTGTTGGGATGTAAAATATGTGCAAGCTCATACATTGATTGGGTTTTCTAGAACACGCATGTGCTCAATAGAAGGCTTTCTATCATGCCATGCTTCATATGGAGTCATAGACTGCAAAACTTTTGTTGGACACCTGTTAAGTACATAAGTGGCATACATGATGGCCTCAGGCCAAAACCAATGCAACAAAGCTTGACTTTTGACCATACATCGTGCCATTTTTGGAAGTGACCTGTTTTTCCTCTCAGTAACACCATTTTGCTGAGGAATATTAGGCACTGTGCATTAGTGTTTTATCCCACGACTAGCCAGAAGTGCATTAAATTCATGAGACATATATTCCCTCGATCGTAACAGAGGGTGTCCATAGTACATTTTGAGACATTTCCAGCCATAGCCAAAAAACATTTGAAGCACATAAATACTTTGGACTTTGCTTTAAGCGGATATACCCGTGCATGCCTAGAGTACTCATCAATGAAAGTCACAAAGTAAAGGTAATTGCCCAAGGATGGAGTTTGCATGGGCCCACAAACATCACTATGCACAAGTTGCAACATGCATGTGCTTCAAGAGGTGGCAAAGAAGCAACCATACCATATTTTTGCAAGCGCAAAAAGCTGGCAAAATTCAAGTGTCCAAAATGTGCATGCCAAAGTTTTGCATCTAAAATATCCTTAAAATCCACAACTACATTTGTAAAATTCTGCCCACACTTGTCATACAAAGTGAGCTTATACAACCCACGGCATAAAATGCTTGATGCAACAATTCCATCACCGAAAGTGAGATCATGTACTATACATCTATCATCCACAAATTTGACTACAAATCCAAGTTTAGCAAGTGAAGATATAGACAAAATAATCTTCTTGATCCCATGTACATACAATGCATCAACAAGTGTGAAAGAACTGCCATTTGTAGCAATAAGCACAATCTTTCCAACTCCCTTGACCGGATAAGGGGCATTGTTGGCAAGTGACTGAATTTCCATGAGGGGCATCCTTGAGAGAGGCAAACAAGTCATGAGAGGTAATGTGCTTTGTAGCACCACTGTCAAAGTACCACACTTGAGAATCTGTAGCAGCTGACTAACATGCATCATGGATAGAAGGATCATAAGTGCACTTTACACTAAAAGCCAACATCAACATCACAGTCTCTTTTCACAGAAGACTCAACAATAGCTGCATTTGTAGTGGAACCAACATTAGTAGTCGAACTAGCCTCTTTCTTCTTGGGCTCTATGGCCTTCAAATTAGGACATTTCTTGATCAAGTGATCGTTAGCTTTACAATAATGGCAATGCATCTTCTTTTTTCCCTTATCACCCGAATTCCAAGACGAATTGCTATTAGCAGAAGCATTAGCATAAGGGAAAATTTGGACTCTCAAAGGGGCCCCATAAGGATGTTTGACTTTGTCTCTCTTCTCCAAAGTGGGCAACGTGGTGAAGTCCATAAATGCTTTGTCAAAACCCTATCAACCAATATATCATCAAAAAGATGTTATAAAGTAGGTTCTAAATCCACAAACTTTGACAAATTTGGAGTTGATTAGTAGAAGTTATGGCCTCCCCACTAAAGCTGAAATGTGGGGAGAGATTCCATTTATAAGACAGAGTCGTCACATCAAAAAATGAAATCTTCTAGAATATAAGGAATCTGATGACATGCTATATGTCAATGGATAGAGCTTGATGGGTACATTCCAATTCCAAAAGGCCAACAAGTTTTGATTTCATTTGTAAAAATTTTACCGTGAGCCCGTTTTAGACAAGGGAGAGAAATTCAAAGTCCTATCTAGGCCCCTTTGAGAGTCCAAATTTTCCCTAATGGAACATGTGATTTACCACTCACATAAGAACCATGAGAAGTTGCTACATTGCTGTTACCACCTTTTCTTTGCACAACAATAAAGGCATGTTCAATTGCACTCTTGCAACAACAAAGTGCATAATGCATCAAACTTGACAACTTTTGGATTTCCTTGGATCATGAGTCTCCAATTACTAGCAAAAGTCTAGCAAGAATCTGGGAAACCATGAGTCTGCACAAGGGAACTGTCAGAAATGACTTCGCCTACAGAAATAAGTTGCTCATTGATATCCTTGATGCCCATTAGGAAAGTGTCCATGTCATCTTCCTCATGCTTAATCTTCGACTCCAGCTCCTTACACAGTAATGCAATTTTTTCCTCATTAAAGACCAGTCAGAATATCCCATGTCTGCTTATTGGTTGTTTGGCATATGCTTTGGTGCGACAAACATAGCGCAAAAAATTGGATGATAAGGATATCAAATCTTTTTTTTTGTTATTTGTTGAAAGCAAAGTTTATAGGTTGTATCATCCATAAACAAAGTGTATCTTGGTCTCAAGGGATGTTGTGTTTGTGTGGAAGATTCTGTTCAACCCTTGCTGTCATGTACTAGAGACACTAATGTAAGGTCACATGACATTTATGACACTTTGTTGCCTATTTTGTTTGTGGTGGAAGTATGAATGTTAATTCTAATGAGGCAAATGTAAAGTTTATGGGGGTTTCTCAAAATGTTATAGATCAGCCTATTATTGATGCAGATGTACATGATGTGATGAGGAAAGGGCTGAGAATGTGTAGGCTAGAGGTATGCCAAAATGGCTAGTGCATACTTTGCATGATAGTAAATTGGATGCACCTTTGTCTAGCCATACTTTTTTAGGTTCTGGCCATGCATCTTATGCATCAAATTGTTATTCTTTGGTTGTGTCTAGCTTATGTGATGTTGAGGAACCTTTGTCTTTCGATGAAGCGCATAATCGAAAAAATTGGATGACTGCCATGCAATCAGAATATGATGCACTTATAAAAAAATGACACATGGAATTTATGTGATTTTTTGCCTAGCAAAAAGTCCATTGGTAAGAAGTGGGTTCACAATTTGAAATGCAAGCCGGATCGTGAGATTGATCGCTATAAGGCTTGACTTGTTGCAAAGGGTTATGCAAAACAAAAAGGTATAGATTATGAAGAAACTTTTGCTCCCACTTGTCGTATGACTATTCTTTCTATGTGCATTGGCAGCTCATTTTGGTTGGGATGTACATCAGTCAGACATTGTTATTGCTTTCTTGAATGGTGACATATTTGAGGAAGTTTATGTATGCAGCCTCGCGATTTTGTCAAGAAAGGACAAGAGGATAAAGTGTACGAATGTAAGAAATCTTTGTATGGGTTGAAGCAATCTCCTTATGCTTGGTACTAGAAGGCTGACACTCATTTGGTCAAACAAGCTTTTGTAACAGTCCAACAGAAAGCACATTGTATGTAAAGCATGAGTGTGATGTACTTCTCATTGTCGTTCTCTATGTGGATGATTTTGTGATCACTAGACGAATTGAGAGACATATTGATGAATTTAAGACTGATTTGAATGCTACTTTCCAGATGAAAGATTTGGGGCTGTTGCATCATTACTTGGGTATATAGTTTAAGCAATGTGATGGTGCTATTGCCTTGTGTCAGAAAAGTTACATAAAAACATTGCTATGTAAGTTTGGACTTGAGGATTGCAAACCTATTTCCACTCCTATGGAAATAGGTTTGAAATTGAGTCTTGATGATGTTGGTGATCCTGCTGATGTCACTCTTTACCAAACTACTATTAGTGGCTGTCTTATTTATGTATGCAACACAAGACCGGGTATGCAGTTTGCAGTCTCACATGTCAGCAAATTCATGCATAGCCCAGGGTCTAAGCATTGACAAGCTGTCAAGAGGATTTTTTGATAGAGTGAAACTTTACATCTTGGATTGTTTTATCCCAAGGGGAGATCATTGCCGCCATCCTTACATGATTTTTTGACCTTAGATTGACTGGTCGTTCTAACATGCAAGTGTCCACAAGTGGTTTTTGTTTCATGTTTGACAGTTCATGTATCTCACGGCTGAGAAAAAATAAACCTATTGTGGTCACTTCTAGGTGTGAGGGTAAGTACATGGCAGTCTTCACAACTACGGTTGAGTATGTATGGCTCAGATGCCTCATGGTTGATTCGGGTGTTGGACAGGACACTACCAACACTATCTACACTGACAATCAGAGCACATTGGAAGTTGCAAGGAATACAATTTTTCATGCTTGCACAAAACACACATTGAGGTGCATTACCACTAGAGTCATGGAGAGTCTCTCAACAGGAGAGATTAGCTTGGCTTATGTGCCAACACAAGACAACCTTGCAGATCTTTTCACAAAGGCATTGTCTTGTGAGAAGTTCAAAGCTTTGGGCTTACTCCCCTTTATGGATTGATCATGTCCTTAGGGCATGGCACTTTACTCTATGTGCCAACTCTTGTTCACCACATCACTCCCATAGGGAGATTTGTTACCATATACATGTGGTAGTGATGTGTGTGAACATGCCAAGGACTGCCCAATCATTTTTCTCCTCACTAGGAGGTTTTTCCCCTCGTGCATTGTAAATATGCCCATCACTTTAGGGCTATCTATCTTTTAATTGCACACAAAGTAAAAATCTCTTTGTTGTGTGCCTTGAGCTTCCTTCGTCTTTTCCAAGCTTCGTGTGTTTCCTTGCAGCCCTAATCCCAATAGTATTCATATGGTACTCCTTCTTATAGATTGACAACTCTCACTAGAGAAATATTTTTTGTTCTTTGGCTCCTTAGACCCCAATGTTTTTTAGATCTCCCTGGAGTGTTCTTTCTTGCTCAAATGAGATCTCCCTTTCAAGGCTTCCTTCTCTTTGAAGTAAATCTTCTACAATAACTTCAGGTTTCTTCTTTTGTGTTTTCTTCTCCCCCTCTTCTACTTTGTCTTCTTCATTTTGAGTGGTTGTAGAGGTCCATATATCCTTATTGGCATCATTTATTGGCAGTGGAGTTGGTTGTTGAGGAGGGGTACATACATGACAATCTTCCCCCTGAGTCCTCCTCCTTTCTTCTCCTTATCTTGCCTTTTCTAGCTCTTCTAGATCCTTCCAAGTCTTTCTTGTCATTTCTTCTTCAACTTGTACTCTTGTAGCAGCTCATGCAACTCTTTCTTAAGCAATAGTATTTAAGAGCTCTTATTTCTCAATTTCCATCTTTTTTCTTCTTGGCTTGCAACATTTCTGAGGTCTACTTCACTAGCCTCTTCTTCATCCAATCATGCATTCTTTAGGGATTTAGCTTTCCTCTTGATAGATGCTTGGCCCTTAGTCATTCTTGATCTCTCGATCATTTGTGTTCTTAAGAGTAGAGGTCTCTTCTCATCCGCATCACTACCATGGTCATCTTTTGGTGTTTATGTTCTCCTTCAAAAGATGAATCTTGAATTGTCTCTACCTTGTTACTAAGCCAAGTATTTCACCTTGGTTCTTTACTTTGGATTTTCACTTTTTCTTTAGCTACATGTTTTGTTCAGGAGTTGGTGATAAGTTATAAGCCATGCCAAGTGCAATTTAGGCTAGTATGGTCAATACCCCTGCTTCACCAAATTAATTAATCTTCGCGATATTCTTAGTGGCTAATTTGACCAAACCTTGTGTACATATTTGCAAGGTTAAACCGTCTCTTGGTACTAGTCTCTAGTTGGTGGGCCATGAGATTGGATATGGCATGGTTTGGGTTTGTGTACTGACCTTGTATAAGAAGATTTAATCAAGGTATCATTCTTGGAAATGAATCAAGAACCTAAATTATCACATCTTTATGAATTATGGTCTTTCTTGTGATCAAACTCAAAAAACTTAACCTTTAAGTAGCTAGTTGTATGGTTTCAGTGTAGTAAGCCCTGTAAGTGGCTAACTATATGGTATTTCTTATTAAGACCCTTTACTCATTAAGTGTTGGCTAACCCAAGTAATTGAAAGAAGCTTGCTTTGAATTAGGTTGTTGAGCATGAAACAATATCGCAAAACGGAACCATTCCTACCAAGTGAATGCTTAGACTGGTGTAAATTTTTTTGAAAAATGGTAGCTCATAATAGTAAGTGTCCTTGTTGAGTGAATGTTTAGAATGGAAAAATTATTTGTATATACGAGTAGTGTGGATTGCAACCCATCAAAACAGAGTGCATGTAGTCAATTGGTAGCTTCAAAACCAAATGCATGCTTGTTGGTGATGCACCTCGGGTTTCTATTTGTGCAGGGATGTATTGAGAGGCTAATGCCCCCCCCCCCCAAGGCTTCCCCTTGCCCACGGGGAGACAAGCAAAAGGTTATGTTAGGACTAGCATTTTAAGAGAAGAGAGAGAGAGAGAGAGAGAGAGAGAGCTTAAACCAAAGTAGTGGGTCCTTTTTATAAGTGACCATACTACATTCTAAGTGATTATTTAGCTATATAGAAGTTGGTATGTACTAGTAAATCTACTGGGTAATTCATAAAATTGACCTTCGTGTACACTATCTCCAGAGGTAGGTTCACACCATCTACATCCTCTTTCCTTTTCTTGAATTTTGGTATATTCACTTGGTCTGACTTCATCTCTTGTGCTTCACTTTTCTTTTTCTTGGAGATTTCTTCCGTTCATACTTTGACACTTGTTAAGCTGGTGGGTTGAACAACACTAGCCATGATTTGGCATTGAGGAGTAATGGAGATGGCATTCTCCTTCTAGATGATTCTGTTTATAGTCTCTTGCTCTAGTTTCTCCCTTCTTTCACCTCAGAAGGTGTGAGTGCATGCCAAGTCTTTGTGTCAGGGTCATATAAGGTATTTTTGGCTTTGGTCAACCAAGCCTTGCCAACTTATGATAGATGGATTGGTGTGGATCCATCCTAGTGGATTTAGTTGATATGCTTTGATTCTAGCTTCAAAAAGAAATTGAGCCATTTTTATGAATTGGGGTTCAGATTTGGCTTTGCTGGCAAGTTTCTTTTTAGGGATCTTTGATGCTCCAATCAATAGTTACAACAAATCATTAGTGTATTTGATCAATAGGTTGATTTTTTATCTCCGCTATGTCATGATGCCTTTGAAGTTGATTAGATCATCCTTGAGCTCTGAGACTGTACTCTTCTACTCAGTGTCACAGAGGACAAATTCTTTGGCCACATAGGGACTTACTGTTTTCATACTAGTCCCTTATTTGATCCACAATTTGGATGTATCTCATTTGAACAGTAGGCTCATTTTAAACTAGATATAGGACTGAATAGGACTTTAGTAGTTTGTCTTGTTTCATTGGGAGTGCATACATTAAGATTGGTGAATCTGACACTGCCTCTATGTAGTTCAATACTATCTGGATTTCTTGCTACATCAGCTTTGTAATAATTTTGACCAGATAAAATAGATTTTTTGGTGCATAATCTTGTTCTTTAATGGTCATGTTGGTGTATAGCCCTCGATGATTGGATGCATTGTTTTCTAACATGCCACAATAAGGTGGTCCAAGATGATCCTTCTAGCTTTGCATCTCAATAGAATCCCTTTGAATTTATTTCGGATGTAAAGCATGAATTTGTAGCGGCTGGCCTATTACTTAATAACAAGAATGAGCTAGTCCCTTCAGAAAACTATTCCAAGTTGGGTTAAGAGTTAGCTAAGTCAGTTCAGACAGGCAGACTTCTAGAAACAAATCAGGCAAAGACATAGAACAAAGTTCAACTAGAACAAATCAGTTCAACTAGAACAAAGTAAAGTGTCTTTGTAATCCCAATCTTCTGAGGTTAATAGTCAATGGATATTTTATATTTGGTTCACCATGATATCGGCGTTACTTAGGAACCATTCTGGTCCTCATCCAGTAGTTGGACACAACTAGGATGAGGTGGTAGCTGGCATACTGTCTGGTCATGATAGTTGATCAACTTCAAATCCCCAGTCATCCTTCTTGCTCCGAAAAATAACATCTGAAATCTCTATAAATCAAAATATACTGTTTCATCATGCAAATTTTTTTGAATTTGAATTTTCTTTTGCTTCCTCAATCTTTAATTTAATGTTAATTGTTCAGTAGAAAAGGTTGAGTCTCCGTTCGAATCTGAATCTAAATCTACAATGATTTCTTTGCTTTGTCCAATGTTTACTAAACTGCTGATCCAAAATGCTACCTTCCTGACGGCTGTTGGGGTACTTTGCTAGATCTCTTGTTGGGATGCATCATATCTAGTTTGATCTTTTGTTTGTGATTGATCTCAAGATTTCCCACCTTTCTTTCCATTTGAACCTTATCTATCATTGGTCCCTGACCCTGCTGCTAAACCTGGTGGTGGAGGAGAGAGTGGGGTGTCATCATCATCATCTTCATCCTGAGTCCTCTCCCCCTTGATTATTGGGACTTGCATCATCATCCTTAGCCTCTTCTTCTTCATTTTTTCATAATCTTCAATTTGTTTGATTCTAATTCCTATTATAATCCATTAAGGCTTCATTAACCAGAGTGGTGTTGTATTCCTTTTCTTTGTCCTACAGGTCAAAATGGATAAATGCGAAACTTTTTTGTAAATCATTCAAATTCAAAGTCAAATCCCAATATGTGTTAATGATATCAACCAGGGATTGATAGATTTACTTATCCAATATGGCCTCTTTCATAAGATTATGCATTTCACTGAGTCTACTAAAAGAAGCTCTGCTATTGTTCAGAAATTTTTTGATGTCTGCATCTCTATCTTCTTTTATTCTTGCGTCACTACATTATCAATCCTCAACTGTTCTATCGTCCTCTGGAGGGTAGTGATCACCCTTGCATCCTTATTATGCTCAATTTGAAAATACAAAGTTTGTTCCTTCTTTTTCACTTTTTCCTTTTCCAATTCAATAGCTTTTGTCTTAGTGTGTTGAAGTTCCCCCTTTAGAGCATCCATTTTTGAAGTGGAGGTTGGCCTCCATCATTTGGCCCATAGCATTCACTATCTTATTCCATCTTGAATGGATGGTATCTACACAACCATCCATGATTGTATCTCGGTTAGTCTGATTAGTTTTGTAGACAATCATAGGAATGGAATAAGGCAATAATGTTCTAGCTATCTCCTTTTTTTCATTATCAATTTGTCCTTTAGAGATCGTTTCCGTAACCTTTGTAACCTATCCAATCGTATTGGCTGAGGTGGTGTATGCACCACTACATCACTTTGAGCCTGAGATGTGTTTACAAGAACATTGTCTTTTCTAGCAGTTTGGCATGTACATGTTTGACCCTGGGTTGTACTTGCTAGTCTCCCTGGTAAATACCGTTGTAAATAACCAAGCCATGTCAAAGAAATAAGCCACGTTTATGTAGTTTGCAAATTAACTGTGCAATAGTCAATGACTATAACTATTTGGGTGTCCCATTCCACCGAAATAGCTATAGTAAAGGATAATTGTACCTTTGTAAATATGCTTACCTTGTAGGCATAACTTTGATGATTGGGTCGTGATGTTTGACCAATGCAACATAAGAAGACCCGTGGTGAAGTCCGTACAAGATCATCATCAATTACCAGAGAGTTAGCATTGCTCAAGAAACATGCACACCTTGGTTACGGCCTAGTAAGTTCACCGTGTGAACGGTTGGAAGTAATCCATTACATGTCCACCTTGTGGATGCTTGTTGTATCAGGCTTCCCTTATATGCCTACTCATGGCCTACTTGCCGCTAGGAGAGAATCACTAAAGTATTGCTTTATATAGTCTTCTCGTTAAAATGTCCATGCACTCTATGCAACATAAGGATTAGCATTCAGCTAATCCTCCATTAGGCCTTAGGCCTTGCCTTTGACTAAGTTGCCTGCATTTGCTTGAAATTGTGGACCACATGTTGCACAAGATTGATTCGAAAAAAATCTTGTAATGGTGCAAGCTCATAGCTTACTCTGGTGCATGCACTCTATAAAAATTAATACCATATATTCTTGCATAAGCTCTAATAGCTTGTTATGTGAGAAAGTCAGAGGTTGAACAAATCAAAATATGACTTATAACCTAGTTTCTTGTAATATAAGCCTTGCTTGTCGAACACTAGTAGTGCCCTGCACTAGTGGAGAGACATAGGCTCATAGACTAGTGTCATATAGACAAACTATGTTGATCAAATCTGCATCTTACATGCCACCACATGCCTTGCATATGACGCGTGTATAGATTGAAAACCATGCCTGATAAATCTTGCTATCCACATGCTGAGAAGTGACAAATTCTTATCTAGTATAACATGCCATGCATACCACCCATAAGTTGCCACTACATACCTTGTTTTGCATGCAAAGTTGTCAAGCATGCAAACAAATGTATGCAAAAAATCTTCGCAAGATTGCTAAGCTTGTCACATGTATGCTAAGACTTGTCGTCCTTGTGGCATATATGTCATACACATATGGAGGAAACATTCAAGGCCAAAGTGACATGCAATCAAGTTTGTCTCATACACACAAAGGCATGTCACATAGGCGAGTCAAATTAGACGAGGACACATGTCGTACATGCTATTACTCTGCGTCATGACGGACTCGTAAAGCATGGACTCAAAGATTGGAATTGGCCAATGATTTCCAAGGTACATGGACAAGTTCTACATTGTGACTACATCCAATTGCATTACATATCATATATGAAGTTGCAAAACATACCGTGAATGTCTTGGAGTTGTGATCATGTGCACCATGGCATCGCAGCTCCCCTTCTAATTGTTGTAATCCTTGGCTTACCCATCGTGACTACATCCAATTGCATTACATATCATATATGAAGTTGCAAAACATACCGTGAATGTCTTGGAGTTGTGATCATGTGCACCATGGCATCGCAGCTCCCCTTCTAATTGTTGTAATCCTTGGCTTACCCATCGTGACAATAGTGGCCATTGGCCTAGCAGTCGCAGTCGGCCACAAGAACTTCATGACAAATTCCCTAATGAGTTTCCGACGTGGAGAAATCATTTTCATGAAGGAAGTATCTTTCCCATCATGAAATACATGTATTTCTTATGAGAGATTCTTTATTCCCATATAATAATATGTAATTGTTCCATTTGGGGAATTTTTTTCCTTATGATAATAAATATCCAAGGTGGAAATATAACTTTTCTAACATGTTTTTTTTTCACCTTCATCAATCGAAAATATCCTCATTACCACATGGAAATTTTTGAGGGAGATTTTTTCCCACATAGAAATAATAGAATGGAGAATCGGATTTCCAAATGAAAATTTTTGAGAATTTTTTTCCATGTAGAAATACTGGCACTCCTATTTGTAATAAATGTGGTCAAGTTTAGAAATAATGTAGAATAATAACACAGAGCTAAGCTTTTAGACATGATAATTTATGAAAAACAATTAGATACTAAAAATTTTGGTGTTATTAATCGTAGAGCTACATTACAAACAAAAAAATAAGCTACAATATCTCTCTCTCTCGTACAAACACCCCCACGCCCACATGTGCGTGCATAGATTCTCTATTTAGTAGAAATCTTTGAGTTCAAGGCCAGTCGAATAGATTTTCTAGGTAGCTTTAGATTGTTTCTATAATGTTGTAGACTACTAGTTCTTTTAAGGAGAAATATAATTGGTATTATAGCACTATGCCTTCCATAATGGTGTTGAATATGGTATTCAAGACAATCATGTGGTAATTTTATTCCATAATTAATACTATGTGTGATACATGTTATATAAATGGATTGCTTTCAGGGTGACTACACTTTTTAAGAGTGACTATAGTGTATAGTTTGGAAGGTTATTATCATTGCTTACCACATGCAAGTAGCATAGTAACATTGTGAAATAGATGTTTGGATGTTTGCCTACTTTATCACTCTCTCGTAATACACAAAGATTGCATGTT
Source organism: Adiantum capillus-veneris (assembly GCF_014529385.1). Classification (NCBI taxonomy): domain Eukaryota; kingdom Viridiplantae; phylum Streptophyta; class Polypodiopsida; order Polypodiales; family Pteridaceae; genus Adiantum; species Adiantum capillus-veneris. Next base: position 26,774 of record NW_028221413.1, on the reverse strand, counting down.
CTACCTCTTAACACAAGCAAGAAGATTGTTTTCAAAGTATAAGAAGATTATTTTAAAGTACATTTTACCTCTTCATTTCTCACGATACATATTGTCGATTGCCACATAAAAATTTAGAGTGACAATATGACAACTATAAGAGAGCTTCACAACAACTCAAAGTTGACCAGTAATACATAATGGACAATTGCCAAATGCCATTTGAAGCAATTTCAATTAACTTTCAAATAGCTTGAGTCATCAAATACAAGCTTTCATCGACAGTTTTTAAAAGAGATTTGAATTCTTGAACAAAGACTTTACGCATCTACATATAATTGAAATCCTTATTTCTTTCAATCTCAATAAAATAATTTGAAAATTGAAAATAAGTCCCATCGATCCATATGTGATGCATCGTATCACCCGTCCATGCTTTTAGATACCTACAAAACAGGTCACACATTAGTAAAAGACTTTTCGTGAATCACTTACATAGTATTTCACAAGACTTACTTAGTTGGTTCCAGGTATCAACCAACTGTGGCACATGGCCAGTGATGTCTGCTTATGTTTTCTGGCGATCTTCTTGGTGCCATCCCTTCTGCATCTAAGATATGCACGAGGAATCACATTTACCTCCTCTGAGTTACTTAGTAGAGACATAGAAATCCCCCCTATGAACACCTCCCCGATCTCTAGATATTGCAAAATGTCGTGCGAGATAACTGAGTATGATAATCAAGTTTTTGTCACTAATGAGAGAGAGAAAGAAGCTTGATGAACATCTTCTAGATGCAAAATTAGGCCTAGAGACTAGACAACATACATGTGTGTGTTCTCAGAGGGAGTTGCCATCGTGGTGAGACGGCTTATACGAGCCAAGTTTACAATAGGAAGCCATCAAGTCAAACAGAGGAGCCGGCATGCCATGGATGAGAGGAGGGGAGAGCTTCCCAGTGTGTGAGAGGGGTGGCCAACATATAGGATGTGAAGGGTACCTAGGAAGATTTCTATAACGAGTTACATGCCCGTTGACTGTAGATAACCCCACTAGGAAGAAAATTTGCGTTGTGTACGTAGTCCAAGAGGGGGCACAGAAAACTCATGCTTACATCAAGTTGTTAGTGAGCCACTCTTTTAGAAGCATGGGCAACTTTGTTTAACTAATAAAAATCAAGTCCGAAATCAGTTACAATTTAAAAGAGAGATAAAATGCTAAGCCAAAGGTAGATGGATTACATGCTTACAGATAAAAGCCATGTATAACTCATTCAAGCAACCTACAAGAAAGCTTTTTTTATTCGATAATTAAGCCCATCTACTCATGCGAGTAGGGCATTTGGGACTAAGCTACACTAAAACAAGGCTTCTTCATGCACTGTTAATTTCAGAATCGGGAGCATAGTGAGATTAAGGAGATTGATCAATAAGTGCCACATCTAAATCATCCCAACAATAGAGATAACCAGAGGAGAGATAATGATATGCACCTCGTCGATTTCAGAGAACTCCGAGGGGCTTAATGCTTACAGTCGGAGGAATGCGACAGGCAATGTCTTCTTCAAGAGGTCGAATCGAAGCCTCCACAACTGATTTGGGCAACCTTCTCGCCATGGACCATGCAAGCGTTCAGTGACAGAAAGAACGTAGACGACGTTGTCCCACACAACCTGCACGGGGATTCCTCTGCAATAACAGCGGCCTGGCTGCTATACTGGCTCAGCTGAAACAAGCTGAAAGAGGGCGGCAGGTGTCGGCAGCTCCTTCACATGAGCTCACATGAGCTGGGATTTTGATAGACAGGGAGAGAGCTGCTCCAAGCGTTAATTGCAGCTCCTACACATGAGCTGGGACGAGAGTTTGAGAGAGAGAGAGCATTAAAAGTGATGACGGTCTGCAGGGTGCAGCTAGTGTACCGCCTCACCTACGAGAAATCCAAGCGATAGCGGCCTGCAGGGTGCTAGTGTACCGCGCCCTCACCTACGATAAATACAAGCGATGGCGGCTTGGCTATCTGTGCCGCAGCTGAGAGAGAGAGAGAGAGAGAGAGAGAGAGAGAGAGAGAGAGAGAGTGTGTGTGCGCTGCTGGCCATTTGGGCGGGACATGCTGGCGAGTGGGTCCGTTCATGGCAGCGAAAATTCAGTATTCATTACAGCACGACTTTGGTGGCAGCTAGCAGCCTAGCACCATGTGGAGCCTCCGAGTCAAGGGCTAGAAAAATACATTTTTCTTAACCAAACATAATAAGGAGATTCTCCTGGTTTTCAGGTCAAAATTTGCGGCCAACTACACTACTACCCAAGGCTAGAAAAATACATTTTTACTAACCCAAGGAAATAAGGAAAAACTTGAAATTCTCCTGGTTTTTAGGTCAAAATTTGAAGCTTTTGCCAGTGATTACCTGTGTAAATTTCCCGGTTTATATCAAGGCAAGTTCAAAATGTAATCGGGATTTTAGTATTTCAACCGATTAAGATACATTGGACCCCGATTTTTTTTCTAACATTGCTACTACCTCTTGACCTTATATGTATATGCTAAGAGCCCCGTCATGCCAAGCGCATGGATGGCCTTGAGCCCCTACAAGCGCCCAACTTTGGAGTCCCATGAATTGGTTGCAGCGCTTGGAGGGGCTGGACAAAAGCTCTGGAGATGCTGCAAAATTCTGCTTCAATACGAGTTTTTACAGAGCATTGCTTTGCAAACTACTTGTGGCGGGTCGCAAGCGGCCAAAAGAGGAAAATAACTTTCCAGAAACTGCGGGGGTGATTGTTCCACCGGCTCTTCTATGACTTGCGCATTGGATGGCTGGAGAATTCTTATGTGCTCAATTTGTCGTGTGCCATCTACGAGCACCTACAGCACATGAAAACGACAAGTGCCTCTAGCCCCTTTATGCACTCGGCGGGACGCATCTCTAACTCACTATCCTACTCAACTCATGGTACCATAATTATTATCGTGTTCTTGTTGTATCGTATATAATTGTAGACCGTCAAAACATGTAGCTTTACAGGAATAATTTGTATACATGCAAGGATACTATCCATCTATACATGTATACAATATGTAGGGACATTATCGATCTATACAAGGGGTATAATATGTGTTCTGCGTTAGTGTTTATATCATATATCACTATTTAACTAGACTAGCTGTGTTGACTTATTGAGATATTCATTTCTTCGTTCGAGCTCTTGGTAATATTAATGCGCTATGCAAGGGGGAATTTTCGGACTAGACAAGGGGATTACATTTGGTTATGGAGAATTGCGACGTAATTATAGGGATATAGTATACTTTGTTTAACAACATCTAGGTCAAAAACGGGTTAGGGATTTTTCAGTTGGATCCTACTATATAGCTATGTGCTATACTCCGGTATCATGTAGGTACTATTTATATTGTAGCTCGCACATGTTATAAAGAATGGCCCAATAGACATTTTAACATTTAAACTAGCATCTAGGGCCAATTATTGTTACTAGCAGATCAGATATTAAGGATCAAGTAGTATACTACATTATTTCTTTAATATTGCAAATATAATTCGACATCAATCTATAACATCACCAGCTTATAAACGTTATAAGTCATGTAATGACGTAGAATTTAGAAATGTAATAGATGGATAGATCAAGTCCGGCCCATCTAGATTAGCAGTAAAATAGAATAGTAACGGATATTCTGGGAGTTACAAACAAAAGGTGTCTCATGAGTTTTGGAAATTTTAGGGGTATCTTGAGAAGGTAGTCATATCGTAGGGGTATTTTGGTAAACTTAGACTACCATCTAGGACAAGTCTAATTTGTCTAATATTAATTTATATTCTCTTGTGAGATATATAGAGCAAGTCTAGTGCTTAGTTATCAAAAACTTGATATTTTATGAACATATTGTAGGTTATTGTTTATATCCTATCTCACTATCCAACTATACCATACATGCAGTTTCATCATTATTATCATGCATTATATTTGTAGGTAATTGCATGGATTATAAACATCTTATCATTATTATCATCTTATCTGATTGGATAGTGTAATAATTATCCTATTCATGTAATAATTATCCTATACGTTTACACGAAATCGTATTGGATCTTGGCCAGAGTGGGCAGGCTAGGGTGGCAATCACAAAGATGTGGGAGCATCATGCTAGGCTATGTTGATATGAGTAGAAAACAATTTGAGTGTAGTAATGACTTTACTATCCACTATCCAACTAGACTATATCGTGACTCACATATATTAAAATTATTATGTAGCAAACACCTCTTAATATACATATAATTTGTCTAATTTTTAGTATTTTGTGAAATATATATGGCAAGTGTAGTGCTTCATTATCTATAACTTGATCTTCTATGTACATATGGAACGATAGGCATGTATGCTATCAATTATTCAGGGGGTACCATAATCGTTCTTATAGGTTAATGTGTATATCATAAATAGTATTATAGTGATGTATACATGAATGGAAACTATCCATCTATAGAAGAGGTATTATAATGGTTCTTATTATAGGTTAATATGTCTATCCTAATTCACTACAGCTCCCCACATTAATATCTCCACACATGTATACATACATATTGAGTGAGGTATCTCCACACACATATACATACACATTATCTTAGACATTGACGGCAATGTGGTAGTTTGGATTGTTATAATTTATCATGAGTCCATTATTTGAGCCTCCTACTTAGACTCTCTATCATCACCATAGCCTAATTAAGTCTCTTATGAAATAGATTGGGCTGTATCGAAATTGTTATCTTGCATCGGCACCATGATTATTATCAAGCACTATTTATATTGTATATCATAAATAGTAAAAACATGTATCTTTGTTGCAACAAAAAATGAAAATTATATGTATGTATACATGTAGGGATAATAAGGGTAACTAGATACATGCAGGGACACTATCCATTTATTTATGAATACATGTAGGGACACTATCGAACTATGCAAGGGGTAAAATATATATTCTAGGTTAGTGTTTATATCGTATATCACTATCCAACTAGACTAGGAGTGCCGCTATTATTGTCGAGTGTTGGTTGTATTGTAGCTTGCACATGTTCTACATCACGTCATGCAACTAAAATAGAGTTTTCATAATTATATTTGTCTAATTTCTATTATCTTGTGAGATATATAGGGCAAGTCTAGTGCTTAGTTATCGTAAACTTGATATTGTATGAACATATGGAGCTGTATACATACGTGGACTCTATCCATCTAGATCTATAGAAGGGGTATTATAATGGTTCTTATTGTAGGTTAATGTGTCTAATTAATATTATCTTATTTATGTAGTAAATACCTCTTGATATACATATAATTTGTCTATTTTTTAGTATTTTCTAAAATATATAAGGCAAGTTTGGTGCTTCATTATCTATAACTTGATATTCTATGTACATATAGAGCTGTAGGCATGTATATTATCCATTTATACAAGGGGTACCATAATCGTTCGTATAGGTTACTATGTATGATCTTAAATAGTAAAAACATGTATCTTTGTTGCAACAACCAATGCAGATTATTTGTACGTATACATGTGTGTATATGCGTGTGTATACTATCCAACTAGAATAGCAGTGCCGCTATTATTGTCGAGTGTTGGTTGTATTGTAGCTTGCACATGTTCTACATCACACCATCCAACTAAAATACAGCTAGCATAATTATAGTTGTCTAATTTATATTATCTTGTGAGATATATAGGGTAGGTTTAGTGCTTAGTTATCAAAAACTTGATATTATATGTACATATGGAGCTATATACATGCATGGACACTATCCATATATAGAAGGGGTATTATATTCGTTCTTACTATGGGTTAATATGTATATCCTAACTCATTACAGCTCCCCACAATAATATCTCCACACATGTATACATACATATTGAGTGAGGTAATCTCCACACACGTATACATACACATTGATGGCAATGTGGTAGTTTGGATTGTTATAATTTTTCATAGCTCCATTATTTGAGTATCCTACTTGACCTTTCAATCATCACCATAGCCTAATTAAGGCTCTTATGAAGTAGACTAGAGGCCGCATTGTAATTGTTATCTTGTGTCATAAAATCTAATATCTAATATCTAACCAACCCAAACTATTCTCTCATATTAAACTGATCACTTAATGTGGGAGAATAAACGAGAACAGGGGTTAAGATATAGACATGTGCTTATAGATCTATCGCAACATGGGGCAAATGGTAAAAGGGTCCAAATGAGAGATGGTCTATCAAAGAGCAAGTCTAACCAATGGAGCATAAGACCTTAGGGTTAGCTTCATTAAAGACCTCCAATAATGTGTGTAAAAGGCCTTTGACCTTAGGTAAGCTAGGGCTGAGCTTGAGGCGTGAGAATCCGACCCAGCTCGAGGTGCTTGAGGTGCTTGATGATTGAGGTGCTTAATTATTGAGATGCTTGAGGTTCTTGATATGTTAGGGTTTCACTTGAGGTGAGAACCCAGCCCAAGCTTAAAGTGCTTGTGAGCCAAGCTTGTGGTGGGAACTGGGCCTATGCATGAGGGGCTTGAGGTGTCAAAAAGTCAAAGATTCAATCCCTACAAGGAGGGGGCGAGCCCTACATGAGGGGGGATGAGAGAGAACACCCACACACTCACACAAGGCATGCATGGTACAAATAAAGCAAAAGGGACACTTGTCAAGTTCCTCCTCATGTTGCCCTCATGGTGTGCTTGAAGCCTATTGGTTGGCCACCCAAGGGGTCCAATAATAATTTAGGAGATTTAATTAAATGATTTGGCATTTATCTATCCCTGTCTCTCAAAGGGGAAAGGGGGACACTTGTCTCAAGGCTACCCTTGCTGCTTGTAATGCCTCTTGCTTGTGATTGGCTAGGCCTGGAGGGGTCCAATGAGCTTCAAGCATGAGCTACAAGGGGGGTTCGAACCAAGCAAGCTAGGGGTTATACTCACCCACACACACTCACAATCACTCTCATTGTGTGCTATGCAAAGTGCAAGAGCTCCCTCTCTCTCTCCAAGCAAGTAGAGGTTGAGAGCCTACACCAACACTCTTGGATATGGAGTGCAAATCCAACCAAGAGCCATGCTTCAATGCTTAAGCTTGCCATCTCCTTCTTCTTCATTACTATGCTATTATGTATGCTAGCAACAAGAGTTATGATAACTGAGGAACTAATTCTTTCTCCTACGAAATGTTTCTTCTTCCTCTTCCCTACCCTCATTCCATTCTAGCTCTCTCCGCCTTCGAAGGTGTTTGAGGTTTTGGGATTGAGGCTTGGGATAGTTAAAGATTTCTTCAAGTTTATGTTATGTTTGTGATGCATGAAGCTTTCCATCTTCATAGCATCACCTAGGTCACAAGGAACACAAAGATTGTATTGTAACAAGTCTCTCTTAATGGGAGAAATCATAATACAAATGCCTATTGGAAGGGGGACCGGCTCCACATAAATCCGGTCCTCAACTGTTGTCATGTTCTCTAAATTGTCTCTCTTGCAAAAGTATTGTTCATGCCAAGTTTGCGAGTTGCTATCTTCAATTATGTTCACCCGCTATGCTCACAAAGTCATTTCTCAAAAGTACTCTCATTAATTTCCACTACTCTCAAATTAAATAGGCCAATTCCATTACATCTTGCATTTGCACCATGATTATTATCAAGCACTATTTACATTGTATATCGTAAATAGTAAAAACATGTATCTTTGTTGCTCCATAGCAGTAAGGTGAGATTGTTTTCAAGTTTACTTGTAGGTTTAGGGTTTAGGGTTTAACATAGTGTGTGTGTTTGTGTTTTATTGCAAGTTCGAGGATGTTTACAACACCTTTTCTTGCTCAAATAGGCCGCATGTGAGTGCTTGACCCTTTAATGCATATTAAATTTATTTCAATTAATTTGTATATTGATAAAAGAAAATTTCATGCTTTAAACTTTCAATACTTTAAAAGAAATTATGGTTTGTGTTGTGAAATTTCATTTTGAAGTATAAAAAAATTCCATTTTGGTTTATGAAAAAATCTTGTTTTGAAGAAATTTCGATTTTAATTATGTCGTTTTTGAAATTATGCGATTGATGAGGTTTAGGTTTTAGGTTCCGGTTAGGTTTAGTTTAGGTTATATGTTAGGTTAGGGTATATATAGGTTATATGTTAAGTTATAAGTTATAAGTTAGGTTATACATTAGGTTAGGTTAGGTTATAGGACGTTAATTATGCTAGGTTAGCTTATAGGTTAGGTTCTAGGTTTACACTCGTTTAATTATTATCTTATATGTTTACACAAAATAATTATTGGATAGTGTAATAATTATCATATTCATGTGATAATTATCTTATACATTTACACGAAATCATAATGGATCTTGGCCAGAGTGGGCAGGCTAGGGTAGCAATCAGGAGAGGTGGGAGCATCGTGCTAGGCTATGTTGATATAAGTAGACGAAATTTTGGGTGCAATAATGATTTTACTATCCACTATCCAACTAGACTATATCGTGACTCACATATATTAAAATTATTATGTAGCAAATACCTCAACTTGATATACATATCATTTGTCTAATTTTTAGTATTTTGTGAAATATTTAAGAAAATTCTAGTGCTTCATTATATATAACTTGATATTCTATGTACATATGGAGTTGTAGGCATGTATACTATCCATTTATACAAGGGGTACCATAATCGTTCTTATAGGTTAATGCGTATATCATAAATAGCAAAAACATGTATCTTTGTTGCAACAACCAATGCAGACTACTATTTGTATGTATACATGTGCGTATATATGTGTGTATACTATCCAACTAGATTAGCAATGCCGCTATTATTGTCGAGTGTTGGTTGTTTTGTAGCTTGCACATGCTCTACATCACACCATGCAACTAAAATAGAGCTAGCATAATTATATTTGTCTCATTTATATTATCTTGTGAGATATATAGGGCAAGTCTAGTGCTTAGTCATTCATGAAAACTTGACATTGTATGTACATATGGAGTTGTATACATGCATGGACACTATCCATCTATAGAAGGGGTACTATATTCGTTCTTATAGGTCAATGTGTATATCCTAACTCACTACAACTAGACTCACAGATCCATGATTATTATCTAGCACTATTTACATTGTATTTCATAAATAGTAAAAAAAAGTATTTTTGTTGCAACAACCAGTGCAAATTATATGTGCGACGTATACATGTGGGGTTAATATGGGTAGCTATAAACATGCAGAGACACTACCCATCTATTTATGTATACATGTAGGGACAGTATCGAACTATGCAAGGGGTAAACTATAAGTTCTAGGTTAGTGTTTATATCGTATACCACTAGATCCACTAACAGTGCCGTTATTATTATCGAGTGTTAGTTGTGTTGTAGCTTGCATATGTTCTACATCACACCATGCAACTAGAATAGAGCTTGCATACTGATTATCGTGCATTATTTATATCATAGCTCACGTATATTTCCATACTCGTTCTTAAAGGTTAATGTGTATATCCTAACTCACTATTCAACTAGATTCATGGCCTAGGAAAAATTACTTTTCCGATTGACATCTTGGCAAAGAGTCGTCTTGGAAAAAATACTTTTTAGAACATTGATATCCCCTACAAGTCATGGGTGGGTTGTAGCTCTAGGGGCCCAGCCACACACGTCTGTCTCAACGTGTGTGACTTTGAGTTGGCACAATACCATTGGTGCCCCTCGTTGTCCGGCAAAGCACTCACCAACAACAAGATAGCGACGGACATCCGACTGAGACGTGCAAAAATAGTAGAGGGGATGCGAACTACCTACGTCTAGCCTAGAGACGCATGCCTTTATAGTTGTGCTAGCTTGTTTCGATGTTGGTCCTAACGAAATTAGCAAAATACCCCTCTAATTTTGGAAATTCCCAAATCACCCCCGATATTTTGTCATAAATGCCCTTCAAATTTACCAAATTTCCCAAAATGCCCCTAGTTCTGAGATTAAATTTCTCCATAGATGAAGTAATTTGTAGCTTTTCATAAGCAGATTGATTGTCATTCAATAGAAGACGTTAAAACTAGAGTTTGAGTAGGTTATGTAGGTTTTGGAGACTATCTACTTTATTATTTTTAAACACAATTGCCCTTTTTTGTGAGGTAATTTGTGACAAATTACATGCTAAGTACTCAAAAACGGATCTCAATTGTCAAAAAGGAACAATGATTATAAAATCTTGAAGAATCCCACCAAAATAGATACAAAGGTATTTTTGGAATTTTTTAAATTTGAGGGGTAGTTTGGTACTTTCCACAAATTGAGAGATATTTTGGCCTTTAAAAATTGGCTCAAAATTTGCACTAAAGTTTTTGGACTGTTCGCAGTGAGTCGAGACTGTCGAGTCTCTCCAGGCTCGATTATTGAACGCAAAGAGGTGGCAATTGGCCGTCCACGCTGGCTGGCGGCAACCTTTAGCACGTTGCGAAGTTACCTCATCAGCCCCACACACACACACGTTGCTGGCTGCACTCTCTCTCTCTCTCTCTCTCTCTCTCTCTCTCTCTCTCTCCACGAGTCTGTGAGTGTGAATCTGTGCGTCTTTATGGAGAAACGACATGGGCATGATGGGCTAGTGTGCGCCGCAGCCCGCTTCTTAACTGTTATCTTACTGGCAAAGCCGATATTCCATTCTAGGCTTTTGCAGGCAAAGCCATCGCGAGTCTCATTTCAAGTTTCCCTCCAAACACACACCACACACACACACACACACACACACAGTGCATCACACACACACACAGAGTGCATCACACACACACACACACACACACACACAGTGCATCACACACACACAGAGAGTGCATCACACACACACACACACACACACACACAAATGCTAGTAGCAGCTACAACCTTTTGGTTTCTCCATGCTCATATCCCGCCACAGCTTTTTGGATTCTTGTATTTGCAGCAGTCTGTTTCATCTCTACTTCATAAGCTTGCCTACGCACATAACGGTTGAACGCAGACAACTACTCCTCAAATGCCTTCACTTGCTAATTGTATTACGGCCGCCCAAGTTTGAATAAGCTCCTGAGTGAGAGTCCTCCTCAAGTTGCACACTTCATCGTTAACACCCCTCACTAAGTTACAGCACGTTCTCGAGTCCACCTGCATCCCCTCATTTCACTTTCTCCGGCCAGGCAGGTCATCTCCACCTTCGAGAATCACAAGGATCTCCTACGTGCAATCGGCTCATCTCCACCTTAGAGACTCCCAACCGGTTCATATGTGCAACAAGAAGAAAAGGTCAGCGGCTCGCAGGTGCTCAGAGGGACTACTCTACGAGTTCCATAAATTGCACGGCTCAACTCAAAACGACATTTCCGAGGATAGATATGGCTTTCGAAGGGTACGTACTATGCGAAGCATCTTGATTCAAAAGTATACTCTTCCCTTTAGCAAAAAATTAGGTAAATCTAGTTTTCTTTCTTTAATCTTTTCAATTTTGCTTGTAGCTTTGAAGATGTGAGCTTCGACACTAACTACAAGGGGATATCATGATGTGAGCTTCGACACTAAACTGCAAGGTGATATCATGGGACACTGTATCGGTGCTTAATTTTTGCAAAGGTTTTGTGGTACACGTGAATATTCAGAGGCTATTTTTGCCAATGGTATTAATTGCAAACTTTGCTTGTATATGACTAATGAAGGCTGGAGTGAGATAGGCATAAAGAGTGTCGCCCATAGACATGCTTTGGTGGGTTGGTCCAAGAGGGTATTAGAGGATGGCCACACATTTGTTCCTAAGAGTCAAATGCCACCGCATCTTCATTCTTCCGAGAACAGAGCATAACCTCGCAAGCGAAG
>NW_028221413.1:7500-14710 GCF_014529385.1 Adiantum capillus-veneris | reverse complement strand
TGTTTTGTTTATCTCTCCATGCTTGTCTTAAGTAATTTTTGCTTCTAAGCTATGGTTCTTTCATGTTCAAACGCTAGGCATACTAAAGTTTCAACACTTTTGCTTTGTGAATATTAACTCATCAAAAAAATTAGGTTTTCTGTGTGCTAATCACAGGTAATTAATTGGCCTTGACCTTAGGTTAATGTAGGTTCATTTCTCATTAGTCCTAGACTCTTAGTGATAGTCTTAATACTCCATTCATTTTTAACATGACCTAGGGCTATGATTAGGCTTTAGTCCTTTGGTCCATTTGCCATAAATAATCTCATGAGGGAAGCAATAAAAAAGTGCTAAAAAAATAAAACAATGAAACAAAAAAGTGTGAAGAAAAAGTAGCAAAAGTGCTACTAGACACATGTTATATTGTGTCTATGTAAGGCCTAGCGTCTTATTGACACTTGGCAGGCGAGAGGAATCACCTTGGATCGCTTGGTCAAGGCCCTAAACCGGTGCCCTGGGCTGATAGGAGTTAGCCGTCGCCTTGGTAGGCTAGTAGGCTTTTGGAACACCTTCTTGAGGGTTCAAGGATCCGAGAGTCATACCTAAACTTGCCTTGGGGTAGTAGCCTTGTATTGCTCTTTACTTTTTTCTATGAATGACAAAAACAAAACTTCCATGAGCTTCAAAAAGCTGTGACAATGTACTAATAGATTATGAGCTTTTTTATAGCCCATAGACATGATAGACTTGAATGATTTATTAAGATTGGTCACAAAGTTTTTAGGCTAGTAGGTTTATGAACTTGCATTAGCCTAGGGTCATAATTGATTGCTAGTGTTTCATGCATAAAATTGAAATTTCAAGTGGTTTAATCTTCATGATAGTTTGAGTGTTTTTTTGCTTTATGTTGTTTAGTTTCTTATTATGATTCATCTATCTTTTAGAAGCAAATAATCACTTTTCATGATCGTTCACTGTACTTCATGTTTTTATTTATCCTTGTTGGCCTATGAAGCTCATTACTTGTTCTTATGTTTTGCAACTCAACATTTCCTCCATGGACTTGCTTTCTACCATATCACCATGTTTTGCTTCACCGGCACATGAGGACATGCACCAAATTAGGAAGGGGGGAATGTTAGCAGTGGCTAATAGAGGCTACACCGATTATACAACAAGTTGGAGAATTGCTATGGATATGCACAATATTTCCAACTGATTTTGTAGAAGGTCTTGGGCTCATTGGGAGTTCCAAAGTTGTGTATGCTAGTTAGAGGGCTCAAACTTAAAACCCATCGTAGAAGGGATTGTGGTGAAAGCCTTTATAAGGAAAACTTTATACAAGGAGGCTTCATTCTTGAGTATCCACTCTTGAGGATCCACTTTTGAGAGATCTCTCTCTCTCTCTTGAGTGTTCACTCTATGGATGGACTAGCCTTGAGCTTAATGCCCATGCTTAAGAGGCTAGTACTAATCCATTGTAATTAGAGAACCATTCTTAATCTAATCTCTACTTTCTCATTAAGTCTTAATTCTTCTCTTCCATTATGTCATGAAGTAGTTTCACCTTTCTCATTATTCTATTTGAGTGTGTGTGATGACTTCTTACTTATTAACCACTCTTATCCTTCTATGAGAATTCGATTTGCGATATTTAACATCTCTAATTAGGTTCATTAAGTTGGTTCTTAATCTTGTAATTAGTGTATGTGCCATATTGTTTACTTGTGTGTGGATGGGTTTTATGAAACTCTAGCACCATTCACCTTGTGTGTGTAGCTTTTGATGAAGTGCCTTGATTGGCATGTGGTGATTGGAGAGGCCAACACCAATGCAATTAGTGTGTGCTTATCATTAGTGTGCTTTGGGATTCTAGTCTATGGTAAGTCGGAATTTGTTGGACTTTAATGTGTGTAGGAGATGCTTGTTTTATGATGTGATTAGAGTTAGTGATTCATGGCTAATCTCTATTGCATTGGATCAGCATACACTTGAATCCTTTCATTCGATACATCCGATGCTTGTGCTTCCATGCCCTAGACTGGTTGTCAATCCTAGGATTGATAATTTTGTTGGTCTTGGGTTGATTAGGGTATGCTATGATTTCCCCCAACAACTTGGCTGTGATGAAGTTATCTTACATAAAATGATAAATATGAAGGATATTTATTGATTGTGTTATCGTAGCCTCAAACCTACTGTGTAGGGTCTCTTTGTGAGATGGCATATACTGTTTCTTTTGAAAATTTCCCCATAATATTAACAAAACTCTGCCAAAATTTAGTCAAAACACCAATTATCATATTGTTTTATAGCTCAGGAACAAGGGTAATCCTAATGAGAAGGGTCCCTATTGAGAAACCTTTGAAATTTTGTCCCCAATGGTTTTTGGAGATGCTATCTTACATGCTTCTCTAAGACTCTAGTTATTCTAAATTTGAATGACAAACATCATTATGGGATGTGGGAACTATCTTATAACTTGCTTACTTGTGTGTGTTGGTAAACTTAAAGAGATATGATTCCTCAATCAAAGTCATTTTGTTCATAGTCTTACAGGGTGTTTACGATACTATAGGTTTGTGTTTTTCTTGGGATCGGTTCTCATTGCATAACCTATAGACATATAAGGAATTGACGATATGTTTCTTGGAATCCTTTTTGAGATACAAACAAGATGTTACCAGATTTTTATAAAGATGGTTATATGTGCTAGTGACATGTGATGTATTGCTAGGTTTTGACACATGACATACATGGTTTTTTTCATTAATGAAGCCGTAAACTTCCCGTGAGGGTCTCGTTGAGAGATGGCATAAATTGAGTATTTGAAATAGTAGGCAAATTACAATGGAGATGCTGCACGATTTTCGTTAGGAGGTCTACAATGATCTTTGAACCAAAAATACATAGGTATCTGCATCATATATGGTAGTAGTCATTGGCATCATTTCTTTGGGGAAACTCAATGAATATTGGGAGCTACATGATTCGACAATCAAAGGTTATCTTACTTAAAATCCCAACTTAATGATCAATCCTAAGGGTAGGTTGTAAACTAGGTCCAGAGGTGTGACATGGATGACAACTGGATCCATTGTCGACACTTGCAATACGCACAAACATAGCCAGTTCTAACTGAATATTTTTGTATGGATGCAAGTAACAGCTGGATCCTTCTTCATGTAGATGTAGTGGAAGCTCATCCCAAAGGGTGGACACACAGAGATACAACATTAAGATATCAATTTGTACTGATCAAAGATATAATTTTTGATCTAAAAGACTGTATTATCGATTAGATACAAAATGTTGTATTGGTGTATATGAAATTTTAATTGAGTTTTATGACATCTTTTTTAAAATCTTGTTATTTAATATATTATTTAATACAATTATCTAAGCATGGTTCAATTATGAGAGGATTTTCATACTTAACCACACACTCTCAATTGCCTACTAGTCTTTGGTCGGACTTGTGCCATACTTAACCAATTGGAATTAGATAATATATTAAATAATAATGTAGCTACTCCAATTTATCCTGACTTCAATGAAACGTTTTTTGTCAGGATATGGGTATTCATACCCAAAGAATTGGATTGATTACTCTCTGATATAATTATTCCTAATTAGATACTCTAATTTATCCGAACTTTAATCAAAAGGTTTCTTTAAGGATATGGGTTCTAGAACCATAAAATGGGAGTATAATTTAGGGTTACTTATCCCTTGTTTGATAAGAGACCTAAAATAGTGAGCTATTCCCCTTTTGCAAAAGAAAAAGGAATGATAATCGTGCAGAGATATTCTAACCATACAGATGGGCGTGGTCGTGCAGTTGATCTTTGTCTTGCAGGCTGTTTGACTAGAATGATGATCAAAGATATTCCAACCATATGGATGGGGGTGGCTGTGCAATTGATCTTTGCCTTGCAAGATCAGAATATATTACAATATGATTACATATGGTGAACACATCAGGCTCATATATTGGCAAGAAACATGGAAGTCCAGGTATGTATATTTCATATTACCATATTTTCCTCCTAGGAGGTACCGTTTTCGGACAACAGTTTGATATTCACATATCAAACCCCTTTCAACACAACACATATGAGTGATGTACAAACGTTGAATCTTTACAAGAATCATTTAGTGCAATTGGTGGGGGATAGGTCCACTTGGTGGACTATCCTCCACCAAATGGATATTTCCTTAGGGATGGGGGAGGGCCACACACACACACACACACACACACACACACACACACACACACACACATAGGATGTGTCGGTGTGGACGACTTGCACACCTACTTAGAAATAAAACTTTCCAGATAATTGTACCTTATCTCGAGCTTAAGGCCATTTTTGTGTCCTCTCTTTGCTCATGCACCAGGCGTGGCATTTTTTACTCAGTCACGAGCTATACTCTTCCTCTTAAATAAAAGGTACTGAGTTCAACTATCCTCGGATAAATCATTGTGGTCTCTTGGGATAGCTTCCTACAAAGTTAAAATTCTCTTCTTCTTCTCTCTCTCTCTCTAACACTATCACTGGTACAATATCGGGGCACATTATTGGTTTCATAACATCTGTGAGTTGTAATATGCTCTTAGGAGTGGTGGTGGTATTTAATGCTACCCATGTAACACATTCGATTTTTTCTCTTTCATGCCTCCCTCAAATATTGAGGTGAATGTGGCCTATGTTTATTAAACCGCTTGTCGAATCACTTTGCACATTACGTATCTCTGTCCACTCACCCACCGTGTAAAGGATTGGGCTCTGCAATCTCATGTGAGCGCTTGAGCACAGTTATCACTTGTACACCTGGTATTCGCACACACACACACACATGTGGGAGATGGGTTGTGCTACAGAGTTTATTGGAATTGTTCATGAATGCTCCGAAGCCCTCTATAGTGGCCCTTGTTTTGCTTGAAAACGTAGCTATGGGAAAACCCTTTCGAATACTTCACTGCAAGCCTTGTTGATGATGGTGGTCCATAATGGACAGTCCTTCTGGTTCGTGTTCTTCTCACCACCTCTATGCATCTCTTCTGGCTTTAACCTTGCAGTACTAGTTGAGTATGCCTCTCGCCCTTTCAATCATGTGATGTGCACGCGCGCGCGCGCGCACGCACACACACACACACACACACACACACACACACACACACACACACACACACACACACACACACACACACACACACACACACACACACACACACACACACACATACATGCACGCATACACACATCCCTTGATGCTCGTAGATCAGCAAAAAAAAAGGGGACAAGGAATTAGCCAGGATAATCCTCGTCCTTGCCGGCTATTGCCATCTGATAGTAGCTTCAATTTTTGCAATACTCAAGCTAGTGGATTCAACAACATAAAAATGAATCATCAAGACCATATGGGAGTAGGAAGACACACATCAGGACTTTGAATGATTGCGGCGACTATGATGTGAACTTTGTCGTTATAGGCTTCAATTGAAACTCAAATCTAGGAATCGGATTACATGGTCAACTCCATGAACAGGTAGGAGCCCATGCTCCTACTTAGAATCTGAAAATGATCATATCAGTAAGTTTTTTGGTTTTTCTTTGAAGTATTTTTGCAACAACAAGCTTGACCTAACGAATTAAAAACAAGAATTTATGTGTATGAAATCTTTAATTTTTTGCATAAAGAGAATTTTTGTGATTGCTGAGTGCAGTATTGTGGTTGTGGAATGATATTATTGCAGATACACGATGGTACATATGTCCTAATGGTTTAAAATACATATCACCTGAAAATGGCATGACATAGATTAACAAAATCAGGGATCGTTGAGACCGTTAAAAGAGAGCTTTGCTTGCAAATTGAGGATGGTTTAAAATACATATCACCTGAAAATGGCATGACATAGATTAACAAAATCAGGGATCGTTGAGACCGTTAATATGTAACAAACTTTTAGCTCTATTGTTGAAAGTTGACCTGGCTGTGATGAAGTTATCTGACATAAAATGATGAATATGAAGGATAAGGTAGGTGGAGAACTTTACAAGTATACCTTTTGATCTAGACTTGATGATGGATGATACTTGGGAAGAGTCTTCTTGAAGTACGATGCATGTTCATACACCGGATATTTGATGGTTGTGTTATCATAGCCTCAAACCTGCTGTGTAGGGTCTCTTTGTGAGATGGCATATACTGTTTCTTTTCAAAATTTCCCCAAAATAGGAACAAGACTCTGCCAAAATTTAGTCAAACACCAATTATCATATTGACTTATAGCTCGGGAAAAAGGGTAATCCTCCTGAGAAGGGTCCCTATTGAGAACCCTTTGAAATTTTGTCCCCAATGATTTTTGGGGATGGTGTCTTACAAGCTTCTCTAAGACTCTAGTTATTCTAAATTTGGATGACAAACATCATTATGGGATGTGGAAACTATTTATAACTTGCTTACTTGTGTGTGTGGGTAAAGTTAGAGAAATATGATTCCTCAATCAAAGTCATTTTATTCATCGTCTTATAGGGTGTTTATGATACTAAAGGTTTGTGTTTTTCTTAGGATCGATTCTCATTGCATAACATATAGACATATAAGGAATTGAGGATATGTTTTTTGGAATCCTTTTTGAGATACAAACAAGATGTTACCAGATTTTTATAAAGATGTGACATGTGATGTACTGCTAGGTTTTGACACATGACATACATGGTTTTTTTCATTAATGAAGCCGTAAACCTCCTATGAGGGTCTCGTTGAGAGATGGCATAAATTGAGTATTTGAAATACTAAGTAAATTACAAGAGAGATGCTGCCTGATTTTTGTAAGGAGGTCTACAATGATCTTTGAACCAAAAAATATCAAAAAATACATAGGTATCCGCATCATATATGGTAATAGTCATTAGAATCATTTATTTTGGGGAAGCTCAATGAATATTGGGACCTACATGATTCAACAATCAAAGGTTATCTTACTTAAAAGCCCAACATAATGATCAATCCTAGGGGTAGGTTGTAAACTAGGTCTACAAATGTGACATGGATGACAACTGGATCTAGTGTCGACACCTGCAACACGCACAAACATAGCCAGTTCTAACTGAATGTTCTTGTATGGATGCAGGTAGCAGTTGGATCCTTCTTCATGTAGATGTAGTGGAAGATCATCCCAAAGGGTGGACACACAGAGATACAACATTAAGATGTC
>NW_028221413.1:0-2500 GCF_014529385.1 Adiantum capillus-veneris | reverse complement strand
TCGATCCATCTATTATAGATCGAGTTGTTGCCAATTATAACTCGTCGGACTCTGACGCTGGCCAACAAGCAGCAATCTTGCAACCCAATAGACGTGTTCGCAGGCGCTTTGGTCAAGCAGCATATGTGAGGCCACAAGATGTAGCCTCTGACAGCTCGGGGGATGATCATGCAGAGCACATCCCAACGAGGCAATGTTTGAGCCCGAGATTGATGAAATGATCGAGACGATCATGGATTCAGAAAGGCTTATCTATGATGATATGAAAAGTGAAGCCGATACGCCATTGTATAATGGAGCACGTATGTCTAGATTGAAAGCACTCCTGGTTCTTCTCAACATGCAGGCAAAGTTTGGATGGAGTGACACTAGCGTCACAGCGCTTTTCAGGTGATCTATTACAATTAGTTTACTTTAATAAAACTCTAAATGTATAATGATCTGATAGATTTTTACATGACTGTATCATATTTTTATGTTGTGTAGATTGCTGAAAGAGCACATACTACCAACTGACAATGTGATGCCAGATTCCCGAGATGAAGCAAGAAAGATTTTGCGAAACTTGGGGATGGATTACAATTCTATCCACGCTTGTCCTAATGACTGCATTCTTTTCAGAGGGGAATACATAGACATGGAGAAGTGTCTGAAATGTGATTCCGAAAGATATCGAGTAGATCTCCACGGGACAAAAATTCCACAAAAGGTTTTGGAACATTTCCCTCTGCTTCCTCGCATCAAGCATTTCTTCGAATGTAAGTCCATGGCCGCCCTAGCATCATGGCATGAGGAGAATAAATCTTCGGATGGTGTGCTACGAATTCCTGCAGATTGCGTAACGTGGAAACATATAGATGGAACATGGTCGGATTTTGCCAGGGAAGCTCGAAATTTGCGCTTAGGCCTGGCTATGGATGGCATAAATCCATTTGGTCAAAGATCAACATCTTACAGTGTATGGCCGGTTGTCATCGTCAACTACAACATTCCCCCGTGGTTGACTACGAAGAAGGGGCACCTATGGATAAGCTTGATTGTGCCAGGGCGATATAAAGTGGGGAATATGGATGTGTATCTTCGTCCACTATTGGAAGAGCTACAACAATTGTGGATTGGCATAGAGGTGGTGGATATGAGCCGACACACAGGATGACGGAATGCTTAGATCAGAGGCATTCTAATGTGGACCATGCATGACTATCCCAGGCTAACAAAATGCTCAGGTGATCTATTGACACTCCTCACTCAGACACTGTAAATCTTGTTTTTTCCCATAGTTGATCTATTATCATGTGTATACATGCAGGGGTTCAAACAAGCGGATACAGAGCATGTGTCACATGTGGACCTAGACTGAATGCACGTAGGGCACCCTCACTGAAGAAGCAAATCTACGAAGGTCATCAAGCGTATCTTCCAGAGAATCATGTGTTACGCGACGGCTTTTTGGGAAGAGAGCCACCAAGGATGTCTGCACAAGCATGGTTAGAGCAGAAGGAGATGTGCGATGACGGATTGCCTCCAGGGATGAAGAGACTATCTCTATGGTACGAGTTACCATACTGGCCCCGACTCATGATCAATCACTTGCTCGATCCAATGCACATATTCAAGAATGTGGGTAATCTACCATGGGACCATCTGATCGGCAAGAAAGATACTTTGGGAGCCAGAGTTGACCTTAGAAATGTGGATCGTATGGAGCAATATTGGCCGCAAACAGCGTCTGATGGATCGATAAAACTCCCTAAAGCACCATGGATTTTTGCAGGAGCCCAAGAACGCAAAGTAAAAGAGACCATTCGATTTTTGCGGACCCCCACTGGCGTAATGCACTCGCTCCGAACGTGTTTTACTAAAGAAGGAAAGCTTACCGGTTTGAAGTCACACGATTGGCATAAAATGTGTCAGGTACGTTCATAGTGGACTTTAATATCATTGCATAAAATGTGGACTTTAATATCATTGCTGCACATACTTTACGGTTTATTTTACCGGTTGCCATTGAGGGATGTTTGTCTCTCGACATCCGTAACACAATCTACAAACTTGCAAAGCTGGTGCAATGGATCTCACAAAAGGAGATCAACGTAGACTCCATACCATTCGCCGAACTAAATGCTGCGGAGCTTGTGTGCATGTTTGAGAAACATTTTCCTACTACAATGCTAACCATTCAGGTGCATCTTCTTGTTCACATAGTTGATGAGGTGGAAATAGCTGGCACAGTTCATTCCAGATGGATGTTCTTCTTAGAGCGTTTCATGAAAACGCTTAAGGGATATGTGCGTCAAAAGGCACGTCCGGAGGGTAGCATGGCAGAAGGTTGGTTGGTATCAGAGTCCCTAGTGTACATTGGAGAGTGGCTAGACGGATTTGATAAATCCCGGGACACGCTATGGCGAACCATAGATGATGAGCGCATATCTGGGATTGTCATGTGCAATCTCGGTGTTGAGAAGAAGATGACGGAAGATCTAGAGGCTAAAATCAACCG
>NW_028221412.1:60064-92041 GCF_014529385.1 Adiantum capillus-veneris | reverse complement strand
CAGCCTTTCGCGTTACGAGTAGTTGGTTCTTGGTCTTTGACTGCAATATGTAGCTTTTTCCAGCTCTGATACTCTACCTTACTAACATAAGATGTGTTATATATTTTTCCATGTTTTGTTTTTGTTAGCTTCGGATCTCTTGTACCTTGGGCTTAGATAAAAACCTCCGTGCCTTCACCCCACCGATGGATGGTTTGCATGGGACATCCTTATCAGCAGTTGATCTCTTTTCATCCCGTTGGATTTTCACATTGCCACCATGAAGCCCCATATCCGACAGTACCATTTCTAAGCACTGCAGGGCTACTTGTTTGTCATTCTGCCGAGTTCTTAATCTTCCAAGCAAACCCGATGTATAAGTAGACCAATTTCTCCACAATTCTACAAAGGGCATGCATTGTACAAATGTGGACATTCACAAGTGGTATTTTCAAAACCGGTCGAAAAGAAGGATCCTCAATGTGACGTGTTGGAGCTTTTCTCCACCACTTTGGGTCCATGACCTTTGCAGGCTCCGTGCAGAACAAACACGGCGACTTTGCCATTGCACCCATTCCACAATTATACATGCACTTTAATGTTTTGAGGTCACCTGCAAGATGCCACTGAACTTGAAAGTCTCCCCTTCCATCTAGACGTAGTACCTCTCCCTGGTTAGTCTGTCGATCAATCACCTCCGGAATATTAGTTCGATGGAACACCCAATATAGAATCTCATGATCTTCTTTCTTTACCTGCAACACAAAATAAATGAGACTTAAGTAGATGTGAACATTTGAGCTTACCTGAGAATCTCGCTTACCTCAAACGCACCAAGCCACCATATGTTAGATTCTGATTGAACACTAAAATATAAAGGATCATCACTGGGACACTTTGAGAGGGCTCTATTCATTAAAGTAATAGTAACACGCTCTAGTTTTTTCTCTTTAACAAGCTCACACTCATCCAGTTTTAACACAAAATGTAATACCCCTCGTGACTCTTCAAATGTGATGTTGTAAAACTCCACCATTCTCTTCTGTAATATCCGCAGGTCCATAAAAATATTATTGAACTCATCATATGCCATGTTTGCTCCATGTCCACTGTAAGTTGCTTTAATATGAAAGGGTTGTCCAAGATAGTCTCCCTGTGCCTCGTTAAGCTGAAGCCTCTCTTTCCAAACACTTGAGGCTGATGGTAGAAGTTTGGATTTTATACCCTTCTTAACAAAGATGGATGAGACAGACTTTTGGATAACCGAATATCCTCTTTTGCTTACACCAAGTGAATCAAGTGTGCCTTGTATCTCTTTTGCAGGCACTGAGTTCTCTGAAATAAAGCGGTCCACTACATTTCGTTGTAGGACTTTAAACTTCTTGTCATGTACTATATCTGCTGCCAGGCTTCTACTTATAAGTGGCTTCAATCTCTTTCCTATATTGGCTTTGGGGTCAATGTTTTCCTTGTCAGGATAGATTGAATCTCTACATGAAGACAATGCATAAGTAAATAAGAAAATTTGCTTCACTAACACTATTTTAGGCACATGAAAACAATGCATAACAAGAAAAAAAAAAGATTACTTAACTAAGACAATGTAGCCAACCAAGAAGCATCACTTAATGCTCGGATTCTTTTCTTGAGACCTCCTGATGCAACCTACAATGTTTCAAGATTGCGCAATTTCTTCTTTCGGATACGACCACCCAAGATGGTGTCCTTCATTTGACAACTTCGCACCTTTCCTTTCAGTTCTTGTACCTCTGTTTTATGTTGCAAAATGGTAACTTGATCTGTAGAATGTAAATGTGAAAGGCGAACAATCTCACTTTGTTGAGCTTGGAGAATGCTCTTGTAAGTTTCATCTCCTCTTGTAAGAGATTTACAATAACCCAGAAGGCCCTTTTCTCCATCACTAGCAAAGGTCAATAAGCTTGTAGGATTGACAAACGGTGGAAACGCATTAGTCATTGGATTCTTAGGGTAGAGAGAGCCTCTCGTCCAGATATCTATGTGTTTAGCTCCCTGAGCTCTGAGCGTGTCTATGAAAGCGGGAGGTATATGTGTGTTTGTTTTACTGCGCTTAATCAATGGTTGGTACTCATTGTCCAAATCAATGTGAAGGTGATATTTGGCTCGTTTCTGGGTAACATTTGTGCCATTTGAAGAGTGCGCCATTAGCCAAATGTGCAGGTTTAATGGAAAGTGAATAGCGGCTCCGCCTTCGTCCCTCCATGTTAGCCTCATTCCCTCCATATTGACGAGGTTCATTCAATGCAACTGAAAAGAGGATTATCCCTCAATCACTACGAACGAATGTTCAGAAGAGTAAGGAATCTACTTAAAGTACACTTTTTGAACTTTTACTATGAAAGACCCAGCTCTTTTATTTGCCATTTTTTCTAGAGAGAGAGTGCAAAAAATACATTTTCTTAAAAGGCCCTCCAAATGACCTCCGAAATTCCCTAATGGATGTGGTTGCACGAAGCATCTTGGATTCTGATTGGGTACATGGTGGTCGTTGATCTTTGACGAGATGATGGAGCTGCCATGCTTGCCCTTGTTGCGCTTGTATGCGGTTAGGGTTGGTCTATGTGTACCTTTTTGTTTGATTGGACCTATTCGGGAGGGGCTCCCCCAATGACAACGAATTGGCTTCCTATGGCAACTCAAACACGACCTTTTATGGATGCTTACATTTTCACACACAAATATCAATAAGTATAAGATGATACAACTCAAAATTATGTAAATAACACCTTCTATTTTAAGCATGCTCGATTGCATGAAAGTTGTGTATTGGGCACATCCAACTTTACATAATTTAATATACCCTCAAACTCAATTTCTATTAAGTGGAACCTGTAAAAATATGTAGAAATCCTATAAATAATGAGTCTACTTATTTTTAGAAGGCTTAAGTATTTTTTTTCGTGTAAGCATAGGATACCTATTGTTCAAAACAACACATATAATTTTTTGAGAGTACCCTCTATGGCTTCATTTTCTTTATCATGATAAGCTCTAAAGTAAGAGAGATAGCTTTTACAATCATAGGCCTACAAGTAGTTTGTGAAAGGCCCTCAAAAGGAATTTTGGAGATTTCTTTTGGAATGCCCATGATATTCTATTCAAATTCTTTAAAAAAAGGACACTTATATGTGCCCTTATCTGCACAAGACTAGTGCTAATGAAATGCACCCATATGCTGCTCTAGTCTAAAAAGAATCTTTTACAATTAAATATCAAAGAAAATTTAAATTCAGTCTATACTTCACATTACTTAACATCAAATGTATCAAATGTATGCCTAACTCCCCTCTTTACTAAGGCTTGTTGTAGAAAGCAAAAAAGGTTCAACATTCATGTTAAACTTTGTAAGCAATAAAATTTTATCGAGCATAAGGTTTCATAAATAAAGTTGATTAGGAAATCTTATGAGAAATACGTCCCCTGCCCCCCCCCCCCCCCCCCCCCCCCCCCCCCCCCCCCCCCTCTTCTCTCTCTCTCTCTCTCTCACACACACACACAACACACACACACACACACACACACACACACACACATATGTCCCTTTTATTTGCGGCTTATTGTTCTGAGAATGGATATTTATTGATATTTAACACTATATGGATCGTAGATATAAGTTTAAAAAGCTTTAAGTAGATCATGGATAACCATTGATAGGTTTGTTGACACCTATAATACATATTCAAAGCTAATGAATCTGTTGTCTTGTTTATATGGATGCAAGTGAGGATTCTATTTTTATTTAAGATTTTTTTCGCTTAGCTGCTATCCATCATCGTCAAATATGAACTCTTTCAATTTAAAATAAATTGTTCTTGACTATCTTGTATACAAAACACTAGAATGATACCTCATTCTCACTATGATGTACAAAAATGAATCAAAGACTGATTTGTTTTTGTGCTAATCATTGTTCTTTGTCTAAAGCCAGTTACCATTTATTACGTTCTTTTGTGTATAAGCTTAAAAATAGCAACACACACGTCCTAACCACATGGTTCTCCTCCAAAGCTGAGAAACCAGGACATTGGGTTTGGAGATTTTTGTCTATAGGCTTTGCTGGACCCATTGTCTATAATTTCTTCTTAGGTTGACATGTGCTAGGTGGTCTTTCCTTGTCTATAGATCAGATTCTTGCTCACAGCTATTGTAGTCTTTGACTCTGTTGATTTTAGGTTGCAGGTTAATCTAAAATGACTTACCCTTGTATAATTATTTTGATTCTTATGATTTTAGGAACATTTTACTTATAAACGAACTACTCTTGGCTTCATACTTGACTATTATATTCTTCTCAACTTGATGAGGCAGTAGGCTTATACTCAATGGGCCTACTGCGACTCATTAAGTATGGTGCCTGGGATAGGACGGACACACACACACACACACACGCGTCACTTTCATCTGTTGCTTACTATTTTGAGAATGGATACTTGCTGATATTTAACACTACACTGATGGTAGGTATAATTTAAAAAGTTTTAAGCAGGACATGGATAACAACTGATAGGTTCATTGACACCTTTGATAAGTATTTAGGGCTAGTAATTCTTTTGTCTTGTTTATATGGATGCAGATGGAACTCTATCTTTACTTAGGATCTTTTTGGCTTAGCTGTTGTCCATCATTATCGAACCACCTGGCCTCTTTCACTTCAGAATAAGTTGTTCTTGACTATCTTGTATACAAAACACTAGAATGATACCTCATTCTCACTGTAATGTACAAAAATCAATCAAAGACTGAGTTGTTTTTGTGCTAATAATTGTCCTTTGAACTATTATGTTCTTTTGTGTATAAGTTTAATAACAACAACAACACACACACACATACACTTTTTTTTTTTCAAGAAAAGAAGGGTTTGATGCCCTTTATATTATGTCAACAAGTGACATCCCCAAAGGCATTACATCATCTCATAGGCATGACAAAGTAAAAAAAATTTGGTAATATAAAACCCCTTAGATAATCCATGAAAACAACCATAGAGAAAAGAATACTAGTGATATAGAGTTAAAATAAAGGGGTGGTACATCAATGGCTAGGAGCAAAGGAGTAATGGAAGGAAGTAGGAGAGAGCTAAAGCAAAAACATGCCACCCAGACTGTGATGAAAAGTCCAATAACTCCACTAAAAAATCTACATCAAATTCATCAGGGTCTCCAAGGCCAAACAACGCATCCCCAAAAAATAAGCATCACCATTACAAATTGGCTTTGCACCAAATATCCTAGAGAGAAATAGCCTCTAGACATCCATGACATTGATCAACAGGGCTATGCCATTCTTTAGCCTACAAAGAACAAGTAGAAGATGAGGCAACGCCCACCCAAACTCTCCACATCTCCAGACCACCCATGCAAAGTCTGCTCATCAAGAATCCATCAAACAAAGAAATAAGCAGCAAATATCAACAACATACACAAAACCTTGCAAGCATCCACACAGACACATTGCAAGCACAAGCCAGTACACAAACACATACAAATGCAAGCAAAACCCCTAAGACATGCACCTCATGCCAAAGGAAAAATTGCACAAACCATGTAGAAAAACAAACATCAAATTGAAAAACAACGAAGAAAGCATGTATAGAGAAAAGCAATAACACAACAAAAAATGAAAAAACCATAATAGACACACAAATCTAGATTCACATCTTAGAGGAGGAGATGGGGGGGGGGGGGGACCTTGGCATACATGACGAGAAGCATTGACATCATGAGAAGATTGGCGCGTCATGGAGGCAAGCCCAAGAGAGCAATGCGCATAGGCATCCATAGCATGAAGCAAATGATGCGTGAGGAACGAAAGAAATAAGTGATGCAACAAAGCATGGAAAACATGATAGAGCCCTATCTTGCATACTCTCTCTCTCTCTCTATCTCTCTCTATCTTTGTGCGTGCGCGCGTGCGCGCACACACACACTTTTGGCCACTTTACTTGGTTGTGATTGATTCATCAAGCTAAAATCTATTGACGGCCATTGCATATTTTCTTTATAGAAACTCCCACTCTTTTGGCATTTAACTTATGCTAGTAGATGCTTTTGCTCGCTAACTTTCCACTGTTTATGGTAGTTGGCTTATATTATGCATAATGAAACTGATAGTTATATTGTTTTGAGGGTGATTACCTTAAATATTCATGTGAGTTTACTTTGCTATGATTGATTTATCCGGCTACAATCTTTTGGCGGCCACTACATGGTTTCTTTGAATGAAAACACACACACTCTTCTATCATTTTACCTTTGCTTCTACTTCATCTTGTTAACCTATAGCTGAGCTTGGGTCAGATTCTCCCTTTGTCTCCATTCCCCATGACTTGCTTGTCTTGGTCGGTTTGCCCTCATAATACTTCTTTGATGGATTTCATGGGTTGTTCCTCTGTGAGTGCCTTGGGGAATAAAGTGGCATTTAATTGCTCGACCATGACCGCCTCCCATGTGAGTTTCCTAGTGGGAACTCTGCCTTATCAACCCACTCTCTTGAACTCTAGTTGGCATGGGAGTTATAACTACCCTCCCCCCCCCCCTGCCAATCGACTACTAAGCATTTGTCTTCTTGTCTTCTCACCCTCTTTGGAGTCGGATTGACTGCCCCTTCCCACACTTGAAACAAGGTTCCTCCTCCATCTAGAGATGCAAGTATTGACTGCTCCTCCTTCAATTGTGTATACATGTAAGTATTGTACCACCGTATTTTCCTCGATGTGATTCCTACCACTGATATTAGTTGTAATGCATGGGGATTTCCTATGTATTTTAACTCATTGCCTTGCATTTTCTTCAATGTGATTCCTACCTCTGATATTAGTTGTAATGCATGGGAATTTCCTATGTATTTTAACTCATTGCCTTGCTAATACTACAATGTATTTTTTACTCTCTCCTATGACATGGGGAGGCATAGCTGGAATGTGAAATCTGTTGGGCATTTGCTACACTTGGAAGATCTATTAGAAGTAATGCTCTCTGAGAAACCATACATTGCATAGATGGCCTGATGATCCTCAACTTTTCCCCCCTTCCCTCCTCCTATTGTTTTAGAGGGACTATCACAACCTATGGTTTTTTCTAACACTGTAAAGACTTGATACTTTCTTTAAATGGGTGTTTGGGGATTGAAGGAGACCTTAAAAATCTAGCCGACGAGGAGTTGAACTCAAGACCTGTTATTCAAGAGGGAAATGGCATAACCAATCTACCACACTTGGGTGATAGAAAGGTTATACCATTTTCCTCCTTTTATTGGCACACACACACACACACCCACACACACCCAAGAAGAAGAGAGTTTTAACGTCGTAGGAAACTATCCCAAGAGACCTTAAAGATCTAGGCGACGAGGAGTTGAAATCAAGACTTGTTATTCAAGAGGGAAATGGTATAACCAATCTACCACACTTGGGTGATAGAAAGGTTATACCATTTTCCTCTTTTTATTGGCACACACACACACACCTGAGAAGAAGAGAGTTTTAACATCGTAGGAAACTATCCCAAGAGACCTTAAAGATCTAGCCGACGAGGAGTTGAACTCAAGACCTATTATTCAAGAGGGAAATGGCATAACCAATCTACCACACTTGGGTGATAGAAAGGTTATACCATTTTCCTCTTTTTATTGGCACACACACACACCCACACACATACACACCCGAGAAGAAGAGAGTTTTAACGTCGTAGGAAACTATCCCAAGAGACCTTAAAGATCTAGCCGACGAGGAGTTGAACTCAAGACCTGTTATTCAAAGAGAAAGAGAGAGAGAGGGGGGGAGAAGACGAAAGAGAGAGGTAAGGGGAGAAAACAAAGAGAGAAAGAGATTATGTTAAAATTTAAATTAGATTACATTTAGATTTATGTTTATGTTGAGTTTAAAATTATGTTAGATTAGGTTTAGGTTTATTTAGGTTACATTAGATTAGATTTATGTTTATTTTGAGTTAGATTTACGTATTTACGTTAGATTTAGATTTACGTTAGATTAGATTAGAATTTAGGTTTATTTTGAGTTTAAGATTAATTTAGATCTAGATTTATGTTCGATGGACTAGCTTTAATTTTTTTAGATTTAGGTTAGATTTTAGTGCATGTCAATGAAGGTGCTCTCATGATGTTAAGCATTGTATGAAAAACACTTGCTCATATGAAAAACACTGAAAAAGACTCCGTTTTTCTACATGAGAAAATTTCTTGCGCTCAGAGTCTCGACAGTCCATGCGGACCAGCAATTCCACCTCCATGTTCGACTGCTGCTGCCATACAATAAGCCGTCGTGATCAGCCAATGAAAGAGCAAATTGAGCCTACACAGAAATTAGTGACGCAAGTTGACGGTTTCAAGGTCACACACACACACACACACACACACACACACACACACTACACAGCCCATCAAATCTAGACTAAGAATTAAGTGCTTTGAGCAGGCATCAGCTACATTGCAAGAATGGCGTACCTGCATGCTACAGACAAAGATCTACTGTGAAAAGATGTTGTGAAATGCTACAGCTAGAGAAGAGGCAAAGGGGTTTTGTCCACTACATGCACTATCATGTAGACGTGGGTGTGTAGATTCTTGTACCCACAAATATAGGCATTGAACAATAAAGACGAGATTATAACCCGGTGGTTCCGATCTCCGTGCACATCTAGACCGAGGTGTGCTGGAATGACTAGAGAATGTGAGGTAGTTTACAGTGTGAACAAAGAGAGAGAGAGAGAGAGAGAGAGAGAGAGAGAAGAGAGAGAGAGAGAGAGAGAGAGAGAGAGAGAGATAAAAGACGGAGGATGCCAATAGAAGATTATATTTATGTCCAGGTTATAAGGTTTTCACCCTCATTATGAGTAGTGACGAGGATGTGGGGCCGTCCAACTGAAACACCTATCTCTCAACGAGGATCTTATGTCCTTGTAATCAATACAAGCATGATGTGGGACGGACAAGACTCGTTTCTTTGCAGCACGTTTGCAAATTTGGCGAGTTCGATCCATCTATTATAGATCGAGTTGTTGCCAATTATAACTCGTCGGACTCTGACGCTGGCCAATCTTGCAACCCAATAGACGTGTTCGTAGGCTCTTTGGTCAAGCAGCATATGTGAGGCCACAAGATGTAGCCTCTGACAGCTCTGGGGATGATCATGCAGACCACATTCCCAACGAGGCAATGTTTGAGCCCGAGATCGATGAAATGATTGAGACGATCATGGATTCAGAAAGGCTTATCTATGATGATATGAAGCACGTGTGTCTAGATTGAAGGTGCTGCTGGTTCTTCTTAACATGCAGACAAAGTTTGGATGGAGTGACACTAGCGTCAACGCTTTTCAGGTGATCTGTTACAATGTGTTTACTTTAATAAAAAACTCTAGATGTATAATGATCTGATAGATTTTTACACAATTGTACCGCATTTTTTTTGCTGTGTAGATTGCTCAAAGAGCACATATTGCCAGCTGATAATGTGATGCCAGATTCTAGAGAGGAAGCAAGAAAGGTCTTGCAAAACTTGGGGATGGATTACAATTTGATCCACGCTTGTCCTAACGACTGTATTCTTTTCGGAAGGGAATACATAGACATGGAGAAGTGTCCGAAATGTGATTCCGAGAGATATCGAGTAGATCTCCACGAAACAAAAATTCCACAAAAGGTTTTACGACATTTTTCTCTACTTCCTCACATCAAGCATTTCTTCGAATGTAAGTCCATGGCCGCCCTAGTAGCATCATGGCATGAGGAGAATAAATCTTCGGATGGTGTGCTACGGATTCCTGCAGATTGTGCAACCTGGAAACATATACATGAAACATGGTCAGATTTTTCCAGAGAAGCTCAAAATTTGCGCCTAGGCCTGGCTATGGATGGCGTAAATCCATTTGGTCAAACATCATTATCTTACAGTGGATGGCTTGTTGTTATCGTCAACTACAACATTCCCCCGTGGTTGACTACGAAGAAGGGGCATCTATGGCTAAGCTTGATTGTGCGGAGGCGGTATAAAGTGAAGAATATGGATGTGTATCTTCGTCCACTATTGGAAGAGCTACAACAATTGTGGATTGGCATAGAAGTGGTGGATATGAGTTGACACACAGGTCGACGGAATGCTTTGATCAGAGGCATTCTAATGTGGACCATGCATGACTATCCCGGACTAACAGAATGCTCAAGTGACTTACACTTAAACTCAAACACTGTAAATCTTGGTTTTTCTCAAGCTTATCTATTATCATTTGTATACATGCAGGGCTTCAAACAAGCAGATATAGAGCATGTGTCACATGTGGACCTAGAATGAATGCACGTTGGGCGTCCTCATTGAAGAAGCAAATCTATGAAGGTCATCAAGCGTATCTTCTGGAGAATCATGTGTTACGCGACGGCTTTTTGGGAAGAGAGCCACCAAGGATGTCTGCACAAGCATGGTTAGAGCAGAAAAAGATGTGTGATGACGGTTTGCCCCCAGGGATGAAGAGACTCTCTCTATGGTACAAGTTACCATATTGGCCCCGAGTCATGATCAATCACTTGCTCAATCCAATGCACATATTCAAGAATGTGGGTAATCTGCTATGTGACCATCTGACTGGCAAGAAAGATACTTTGGGAGCCAGGGTTGACCTTAGAAATGTGGATCGTATGGAGCAATATTGGCCGCAGATAGCACTCGATGGATCGATAAAACTCCCTAAAGCGCCATAGATTTTCACAGGATCCCAAGAACGCAAAGTGAAAGAGACCATTCGATCTATGCAGACCCCCACTGGCGTAATGCACTCGCTCCGAACGTGTTTTACTAAAGAAGGAAAGCTTACCGGTTTGAAGTCACACGCCTGGCATAAAATGTGTCACGTATGTTCATAGTGGAATATATCATAGTGGGAATTGTGTAACAAATTCGTGTGTGGACTTTAATATCATTGCTGCACGTGTTTTGCAGTTTATTTTACCGGTGGCCATTGAGGGATGTTTGTCCCTTGACGTCCGTAACACAATCTACAAACTTGCAAAGTTGGTGCAATGGATCTCACAAAAAGAGATCAACGTAGACTCCATACCATTCGCCAAACTAAATGCTTCGGAGGTTGTGTGCATGTTTGAGAAACACTTTCCTACTACCATGCTAACCATTCAGGGGCATTTTCTTGTTCACATAGTTGATGAGGTGGAAATAGCTGGCACAATACATTCCATATGGATGTTCTTTTTCGAACGTTTCATGAAAACGCTCAAGGGATATGTGCGTCAGAAGGCACGTCCGGAGGATAGCATGGCAAAAGGTTGGCTGGTATCAGAGTCCCTAGTGTACATTGGAGAGTGGCTAGACGGATTTGATAAAGCTCGGGACACGCTATGGCGAACCATAGATGATGAGCGCATATCTGTGATTATCATGTGCAATCTCGGTGTTGAGAAGAAGATGATGGAAGATCTAGAGATTAAAATCAACCGATTTTGCATGCTTCACAATCCAATGATGCAAAAGTGGATTTCACAATATGAGAATGCAAAGCAAGAGCGACAAAGGGCACGAATTCAGTGGAGACGGGGAAGACGACCACGGATGCACTACCCGACGGGTCTAGAGAGCCTACCAACATTCATGAGCTTAAGATGGCTGCACGACCAATTGAAAAGCGCACAACAGTGCGGTGAAGAAGTGATTGAGGAGGAGTGGGAGTGCTCTTGGGGTTGCGCGACCAAGGTAAGTTTGCAATGTATGACTAGCGACTTTCTAGATGTTTGAATGGCCACTCATAATCTTTGTTGGTTGTAGTATAAATCATACACAACAGCATGGTGTAAACATCAATATTTTAGGGTGGAATGGATCGATGATGATCCTCTGATGCACATCCTATGGTGGCGGAACTCACTTACTTCGGCACACTACAAGAGATTTTGAGGATCGATTATAGAGGATTTTTTGTCAACTTGTTCGACGTGCAATGGTTCAAGATAATCATGGAGGGTTACAACGCTACTGTGCGTAGAGGAGAGTCTGGTTTTCTTGAGGTGAATTCAACTAAGAAATGGACTGACCTAAGAGACACTTTCGTACTACCCGAGCATTGTGAACAAGTAAGTATGTAAATATTTAACATCCAATTTTAGAAGTTATGTGCTTGGAAGATCTCATGTAAGTTATGTGGCTCTGGAAGGTGATATTTCATCCGACCAAGTCTGCATCAAACTGATGGTACGTCATAGAGGTAGCCCCTCGTAGTGCACGGACGTATGAAGGCTACCATGTGCCAATCACAGCGGCATCAATGGAGGAGATCGGAGAAGATGCTCAGTCAGAAGCCGCTGAGGTGGTGCCAGACGAGCATCAAGCTTCTACTCTCTACGGGGTGCATGCAGAGGATCTACAAAATGAAACGGAGGACATCTGTTTAAACGGAAAACTCTACATAGATATAGGAATTTATGCTGAGCTTTGTGAGGATGAGAGAGAGACCTCTTAAAGCCATAAATATTGTATTTGAACAATTTTGCTCCGTTTTATAATATATATTGTATTCACGTAATATTTTGTCCATTTTTGTCTATATGCATCATTGTATTTAATGGTCTTTGCGTCCACTCCAGGTACGTATGCTCTAGGTATGTTCTCACAAGTAGGGACGGTTTTCTTCGGCTAGGAAAAATGTTTTTCTCTAGCCCTGACCCTCATCCAAGGAAATAGGTGGAAACCTCTAGTGACTTCGACAACTTAGGTAGGAGGTGGTTATAAACCACCCATCACATAAAAAGGCAACGCCTTTTGGAAGGGCTACCCTCAAGGTCAAAAGCGATGGGCTCCTAAAAAACGAGTAAACAAGAAGGGCTATAACAAAGTAGGCAATGGGGTATGGTGAGGTGTCAAAAGTAATTGATAATTGACCGCCCTTGAGCATGGTCATTTAGAGAGCGCACATACGAGACCTAGTTATCAATTGCTTTATAACTAACCCTCATGGATGACCACACACCATGCTTGGGGTGTATTTTTCATGTTGTTTACAACTAATGTTGTTTGAGGTTTAGCTACATTTGTTTACAATTAATGTTGTTTGATATATATCTACATGTGCAGGGCATAGTTGAATTAAGCCAGTCACATGAGCATTGCCATAGGTTAGTAGCGCCTCAAAGAGAGTTTTCTTTTGGTCTCCCATCCATGACCTTGTGGTCATATTTATTTCATGGTATCCTTTCCCGTCTTTTCTTAAAAACGTCACTTTTTGTTCATAGTCATGCTTAGGAAGGGGGGGGATAGAGAGGGGGAGGGGGGGGGGGGGGGGGGGGGGGGGGGGGGGAGGGGGGGATCTTGACCATCGATAAATAAAAGATCTTAGAAGAACATGATAATGGACATTCTGTATCAAAGCTAAGAGGGCGAGTTGGAAGGGGTGGCTACTCTGATAGCCGATGTAATTATGGTTCCAGGATGATGCCATGGCTCAACACGAAGATGACAAGACCTTGTAATTTTTTGGGTCGATCGATATAATTCACTCACAATTGTGAGTTTTGCTTTACAAAAAAAAGAAACCTTGTTCATATTATAAAGTAGCTATACACTATATATCTCCACTCACTGTTGGGAGTTTGGCAAAGAAAAAAGTAGACATGCTACGGCCAACACTACCTTCCACAAACATTAATAAACTCATAGACACTAATAAAATAGTTCTATCTATATTAGGATGTGGTTGCACGAAGCATCTTGGCTTCTGATTGGGTACGTGGTGGTCGGTGATCTTTGGCGAGGTTACTGGGCTTGCCATCCTCGCCCGTGTTGTGCTTGTATGCGGCAAGGGTTGGTCTATGTGTATCTTCTATCTATACTAATAGATAAAGGGGGAGAAAATTCCGGCCCCTCCCCCCTGACATGTGGCAGCAAGTCCTTGCTCCGGCACATTCCAACAGTGAGCCCTGCGTAAACAGTGAGAGTCGAGACACACACACACACACACACACACACACACAGAGAGAGAGAGAGAGAGAGAGAGAGAGAGAGAGAGAGACGTCGTCGGGACTTGGAGCTGCAATGAGGTCGAGAGAGTTTGTGAGAGGCGGCAGGCCTCCAATTCCCAATGCTTTCATTTAATCGTGGACGTATGGAAACCATGGTAGGGCAGGCTGCAGCGCAGTGCATGCCCGGGGGGTGCAGCCACTTTATTTCAGTACGCACGCGGGAGAGACTAGAGAGAGAGAGAGAGATGCAGAGCGCACATGGAACGTTGAGCCCTGCGCCCGATGGCAAAGTGAATGCATCAGGCAGGTCGTTACATTGCGCACATGAGCTGCTCCGGCCAGCAAGCGTTGCCACCTGACGTACAACTAACGTATATGGTGCAGAGAGTAGAGCAACCTGAGAACTCCACGTAAAGCTGTTGCAGCTTTCGCAGGCCTGGAAGTTCTTCAGGTGAACTCCCGCCATGTGAACGCAACAAACTGCTCTGCTCAACGGGTTGAAGCGGGGGGGGCTCCATTGCGGCCACAACATTGGCTAGCCGCTTCTATACGTGCAGGGGCGTGGTGGGCCTTGCTGTGCTGGCATGCCCTTTTTCACCGGACGTCCTTCGTAAACGTCGCATGTGTGCAGCATAAGAGAGAGAGAGAGAGAGAGACTCTGCATGCAAGCTGTTCTGTGACCTCCATTGCTCTGCACATGTTCTCTGCGCGTGCGCTTCCATTTTTTGCTGCTGGCTCACACGAGCCCACCATGTGAGGCTCATCAAGAAGCTCACAAAGGCAACGGACCCAGACACCCAGTCGCTTGAGAGAGAGAGAGAGAGAGAGAGAGAGAGAGAGAGAGAGAGAGAGAGAGAGAGAGAGAGAGAGAGAGAGAGCTGCGCAGGTCCTGGGGCAGCAGGCTATGAAGAAGAGGAGAAAAGCCCACCACAGTGGAACCGCGATTCGGTGGTGTGGCCTGCAACTCCCGACAGCACACGCCCACGTATGAGAGAGAGAAGAGAGGCGGCCGACGCGGGTCACTATCCAGTAGAGGGAGGTTAATGTGGCAATGATGCCGCTGTGCCAATCCCGCTCTCATCCTCTCTTTCTATCTTTGTTTCTCTCTCCTTGCGTTGATGGGGGCTTTTCACAAGCCAAGCTCCCATACCCCTCTTCTCTCGTCCCCACCCCATGAAAACCCCCTCTTAGGGAGGGAGTGATAAAAGACATTGGAAAAAGTAAGAAAAAAATAAAGTATGATTATGTAAATATATGAGAAAGGTAAAATAGGCCACCTCATGCCTGCGGGCAGCCCATCCCCACCTTGCCTCCTTTTTCTTCACTGTTGCCCCGCCGTGTGTCCCTTTTCCTCTCCTCCACTCAAAAGGTCAACCCCCTCTCTCTTCCCCTTGTCCTTTCTCCTTTCTCTCTCCCCTCAAGCTACCCCACCTCTCACAATAATGCACCCTAACTCACATGCAACTTACCCTATCTTCCAAAATAGTATACCCCACCCCCCCTTTCTCTCTCCTATCATATCCCATGACCCAAATACCCCCCTCTCTCCTAAAGGGCGCCATGTCTCTTGTCTTGTAGCTAAATAACCTCCCCCACACTCACACACACTCAGTTTCACTAAAAAAAGGTGCCCACAGACCCATCTCCACCCGGTGGTTACCTGATTTTTCTTGTGTTCACACACATCTGCACACAGATTCACCTCTGAACACACTCCTCTCTCTCCCCTCTTGTAATTACTTTATTCTCCATGTCACCTCTCACTTTTTTTTCATCAACCCATCTCTCTCTCTTAGTCTCTCTCTCATGAGACTGCTGTTCTGGCACATATACACACAACCAGACAAGTGGGGCCCACAGTCACATGGCCTATGTAGATAATGATTTCTTCATTTCTAAATTCTAGAATTTCTCCCCCCTTCCTCCCCTATATAAAGAGGGGTCACCATCACACAACATCACCAAAGAACACACTATGCACTGTTTGTGCCTAGTGCACACACACACCCACACCATCACCATCACCGCAATCACCATGCTTGTCTAGAGCATGACCTCTACACCCTTGGCTATGGAAGATGAAGGGCAACTAAATGAAGGATGATGGCCATAATCCTCGTGCGAGTCTTCGCCATCAACTCCCACCTATCCGCCATGTGCTCTACCACTCTCTCCCTTCTTATTCCCCTACCCTATGCTCCCCATTTCATCGCCTAATTCTCTAAATAAAGCTTGAGGTTTTGTGAGTATGTTTTCTTGCAATGTTTTGCCCATGTGAGGTGTGCGGAATCGCCACCTAGTCTTGTGTTTTCGAGTGAGCTTGTGTATGTGTGAAGGGTGTGCGGATTCGCCATCCTTTTGTGATGCCTAAGTTCTAAGCAGCTATACCCCCTCCCTCACTCACTCTCTCTCTCTCTCTCACTTGATCTCATTCCCTTTCCTTTTCATCATTACTCCCAAGCATCCATCTCTCTTGGATGAAAACTTTGTTATGGTGGTGTGTTGTTTGCGTCCTAGCCGCTGAAGCTAGGTGGTGCCCCCTGTTTGCTTTACCATGACAGGCTCGAGGCGCGCCATTCGGTCCCCGGTGTTTTAGAGGCCGTCGGGGTTCGGGGTTCGCTTTGCACCCATCATTTGGTGCCCCCACTGAGTATCTTTTCATGAAACCCTTCAGTTTACAAGACTGAAACCCTTAAACTATTGTGAATGGATGAATGGCTAGCAGGATTGCGAATTGGACGACAGAAGAAGAAGAGCTCCAAGCACAACTAGACGAACTCCGCATCTCCATCGAAGCTCGAGTGCCAGGCGTAACGGTAATCGATTTGCAGTGGGAGAGTCAACCAACACGCCAAACCCAGTGGATATACATAGGCCAAGTGCCAAGAAGAAGAAATAGAAGGTCGAAACCATGTCCGCAACCTACAACCAACCCACAACAACAAAATGGAAGGAGCTCTACACAATAGAGAATCAACACTATTCTACTTTGAGAATCGGGTAACTCAAGTCACCGAGGTAATTATCACAGTCAGTTTGCAAGTCGCACCTGATGCTGCAGCACAGATAACGGAAGCATTGGCTCGCACTCTCACTAGAGAAACTAGGGATCTACTGAGTTTGTTTCAGGAAAGAACACCACCCTCTCCCACAAAGCTTGGACAGTGACTAAGCACCTCTAAGCTTCACATGAATCATACAACCTACCTCAAGATAGATCACACATACCAACACGTGTACGCTCAATCAAGGTAATACTGGATTTGAAGGCTCACTACCAGCACGTCATTGACACCATGCAGGGTGGGGAGCGGTTTTTGGAGGTTCTGGCATCAGATCAACCATTTGTCTTACCTTTGGTACAAGGCAATGTACCGTTTGAAGTTTTAATCTATGTCCTAGTATAAGAGGGTATACACGCCTCCTTGTAAAGAAGAAAAAAAATTTTGCAAGTTAAGCAGTGTGTCTTTCTAGCTCTCTCTCAGTAATCATGGCAAGTGTAGCATTTCCAACATTTAAAGGAAAGAAGGGGGAGGATTTGGTAACAGACTTCCTAGATGACTTTGAAGTAGCATGTGTAGTGAGCAACAAAGATACGGATGAATCCCGGGTTAGAATCTTTAAGCATCTCATGAAGCTAGAAGCTAGATCATGGTACAATGCACTTCCACAAGCAACCAAGGATGAATGGGAACCCTTAAAAACCGCTTTTAAGAGGCACTTTGGGGGAGGTACCACTTCAGAAAAGTTGTGGGAAAGTTGAGAGACTTGAAGCAGGAGGGTCTTTTAGAATATGCCACCTATGAGTCCAAATTTGTGGATTTGTGGGAACGGTGGAATGAGTCACTGGCTAGGGGGGAAGCTGCACCCGATTTCCTAAAAAAAGATCGGTTCACGCATGGCTTATGGCCGCTTCTCAAGGAGAAGGTGAAAGGTAGATTCCCGGCTACGTACGAGTTAGCCGTTGAGATTGTTCGCCTTAAAGACAAGAAGCTACGAATGAAAGCCAAAGAAACCGAGTCAACAGAATCAGGAACATCGCGTCGACCAACAACTACGACAACCACCATTCCACCACCACCACCGGCTCTTGGGGTAAGAGATGACCAACAAGATATGTTGGCCCATATTACTGACCAACTGTAGAATTTGTCTGTCCACTTAATACAACAAGGGAGGAGTCAAGAAAGAGATCAAGACCCTGAAGAGCACGACGACAAAACAGGGAGTATCATTGCTACAACTGCGGAGAAGACGGTCACGGTATGTACTACTGTCCCAAACCACGACAAAACTATAATAGAGAAGGTAGGAGGAACCAATTGTCACCCCCTAGAGAAAGAACACCCCCACCCCGAGCACCACCCCCACCAACACAAATTCTACGTCCACCCCAGACACCACTACAAGCATCCATCCCACCTCTTCCACCAGCCCCACCACCTGATCGCCCTGTAAACATCATAAGGCTAGAAGAGAAAGGAAAAGCCATAGTAGTGGATCCACCCAGAGCAAAGGAGAGGGACAAGGGTAAGGAGAAGGTAACCTTTTTAGAACCACTTGAAGCCATGACCGTGAAAAGATCTAGGAGGGAGAAAGCTACACAATCAGATGATGAGAGAAGCATGAGAGGAGAAACTAGCAAGAGGCCATCCAGGCCACGACGGAAAGTGGGCATCACCGACTTCCAGCTAGGGGAAAGTTCTAAGCCCTATGATCTAACATTGGATGTGGCAGAGCAAGGACCGAAGATTACATGGCCACAGCTACTACATCTTGCACCAAAAGTAAGGCGACAATGGTCTAAAATGGTAAGTACAAGACGCTCCAAAACAAAGGTAGCCGGAGCAATTTCGGGATGCAACATGGATGACATCCTTCCAATTGTCGACGTAAACATAAAAGGAAAGAGGGTTGGAAACACCTACATTGATGGAGGTGCACAAATCTGTGTAATGAGCGAAGCTATGATGCTTCGATTAGGGCTCGAGGTTGACAGGCCTTCTCCATGCAAGGCAAAGATGGCAAACAACGCAAAAGTAAAGTGTGTGGGTGTGGTAAGTGCCGTGAAAATCAAAGCTTTCAACACTGAGGTAGAGGTAGATGTTTTTGTAATGCCTACTAAGGGGGAGGGCTATCCACTAATTTTGGGAAGGCCATGGTTGATGGCCATGAAGGCAAAACAGGACTGGGGTACTGGCCTTCTACGCATGACCGGTAAGAAAGGGGAGACAATCTACTACGACATGAGGATTGGCAAGCAGAAGCAAATGAATCTGGAAACATCGGCAGATGAAACCACTAGCGAATCTTCCAGTTCTGAGGAGGAGACCACATCCACCGACGAAAGTGACAGTTCCATTGATGTGATGGGTATCATTATGAAGGATCCACAAAGGGTAAGCACAACTGGTGATCCATCACCAAAAGGGCAACCCAATGAAGAGGAGAGCAAATCACCTAGCCTAGGAGGAAGTAGGTTGAAGGGTATGTTGTCTACGGAATTAACACTTGAGGAGAAAGATAGTTTTTTGTGTTGATGGGATTTCCTAACCTGTTCATTGACAACTATGAAAGAATCACAGGCATTACAGTGGTGGAACATCATATTAAGCTGAAGGAAGGGGTAAAACCAGTTGTGCAAAAGCTACGACGATTGGGGGTCATACAAGAAAAGGCACTCTTGGCCGAGGTAAGGAAACTGCTGGAGGCGGGATTCATCTATCCTGTAGAAAACTCAGAATGGGTGTCACCCGTAGTGGTGACGCCTAAAAAGAATGGTAAGTGGAGGGTCTGTGTTGACTACAAACCACTAAATGCAGCTACAAAGAGAGACCACTTTCCTCTCCCTTTTTGGATGAAATTCTGAATGAAGTAGCCGGTTTTGAATGCTATACCGTCTGTGATGGTTATTCAGGATACTTTCAAATACGCATAGCTTTGGAAGATCAGCTAAAAACCACTTTTATCACGCCATGGGGTTGTTTTGCATACAGGGTTATGCCATTTGGTCTCACAAATGCACCTGCCACATTCCAAAGATATGTCACATATGTTTTTCAACCGTTCTTTGGAACATCCATAAGAGTGTTCATTGATGATTTTTGTATATATAGCTCCCGTATTTCACATTTAGAAAAGGTAACTGAAGGTTTGACCAGGTTGCAGAGCCTAGGTGGGCAATTAAATGTGGATAAATGCCACATTGGGGAGAGTAAAGTCATTCTACTAGGCCATGAAATTTCAGCAAAAGGTATCAACGCCGACCCAAGTAAGGTGTCCGCACTCATAGCCCTACCTTCACCAACGACCGCACGTCAACTGGTCTCTTTTCTACAGAAGGTGAGGTACTTAAGTAGATTCATACATCTACTATCACAACTTGTTCTACCACTGCAACAACTCACTCAAAGATCAACTTTCACTTGGGACGAGGAAAGCGAACATCACTACAACAAGGTAAAGGAGGTCTTAGCCACTCTGCCAACTATCTCACCACCTAAGTGGGATGAAAAATTCTATGTCACCTCAAGTGTTGGTGATGACTCATTGGGGGCTGTGCTACTCCAAAAGGATACGACGACATCTTTCATGAGGCCAATCTACTTCTCTAGTCGAATGATGACAGCAGGAGAGAAAGGTTTCACCCATGTGGAACACTTAGTCCTAGCTCTTAGATTTGCAACTACAAAGTTTAGGTCATATTTGTTGCCTAAGCAATTTGTGATTCTAACCACGGATGAAATATTTCCCTATGTTGTACAACACATGGATGTGTCTGCTAGAATTACTAAATGGCTAGTTCGTCTGCAAGAGTTTGACTACACGGTACAGGTAGAAAGCACGACAAGGGCAAGTTTGGGGGGACTCATGACCTACCAAGTCTTTGAAAGGAAGGAGAAGAAATCTAAGGAAGGAGAAGTCCGATTACCTCCAGTACCACCGATGGTAGAAGGAGCATACTCTCTCTACTTTGATGGAGCCTACAAGCGAGCGTCCGACAAAGCAGCTGCAGGCATAGTGGTCTTTGATGACAAAGGGACAAAGGTATTTTCGTTGGGCCAATTGTTAGATTCACATTCTAACAATGAAGCTGAGTATGCAGCACTAACCAAGGGTCTACAATGGTGCGTCTCGCAAGGTGTACAACGCCTTA
Source organism: Adiantum capillus-veneris (assembly GCF_014529385.1). Classification (NCBI taxonomy): domain Eukaryota; kingdom Viridiplantae; phylum Streptophyta; class Polypodiopsida; order Polypodiales; family Pteridaceae; genus Adiantum; species Adiantum capillus-veneris. Next base: position 70,897 of record NW_028221412.1, on the reverse strand, counting down.
ATGTATTTGGGGATGCTCTACTTCTGGTAAGGCAAGTAAATGGAGCATGGACATGCAAGAATCCTAGTTTAAGGACTCACTTAAGTGGTGTAAAAACCTTGTTGGGTAAGTTTGAAGAAGTTCAAATACACCATATCCCAAGGGCTCAAAACCAAGAAGCAGATGCCCTAGCAAGTGAAAGACTACAGGAAGTGGTGGTTGGAGCAATAAAACTAAAGCTCCCTCTATTTCAAGGAAGTGATGCCTTGCCTGACATCATGCATTTTTTGGAAACAGGGGAATGCCCATCAGATTTAACAAAGGGACAGAAGCAATGGCTGACGCGGAAGGCCACAAGGTATCGACTCATCAATGACGGTTTGTACTGTAAGGGTAAGGACCAAATACTCAGAAAGGTCCCTCTCTCTCAGGAAATCACGGGAGTAATTGCTAGCTGTCACGACGGGGTTTGTGGTGGTCACTTTGCCCTAGACATAACAAGTAGGAAAATCTTGCAGGCAGGCTTCATATGGCCTAGCCTCAACCGTGATGTACACCACTGGTGCAAAACATGTAAGTTGTGTCAAAAGGCCGGCACTAGGTCACTTATGCCTGAACCACAGACACCTATTCTCTCATATGGCCCATTTGAAAAATGGGGTATCGATGCCATTGGGCCATTACCTAGGGCCAACTCAGGAAAATTCTACATTATCATGGGGGTCGACTACATGACTAGATGGGCAGAGGCTACAGCCACCACTAGAATCACAGCGGTAGAGGTAGCTAAATTTATCTACGAGCACATATGCTGTAGGTTTGGCACACCTTTAGAGATCATCTCTGATAGAGGGCCAGGTTTCAGAGCAGACTTGGTAGGAGAATTAATGCAGAAACTGGGCATTACAAGGAGGCACTCTTCACCATATTACCCTCAATGTAATGGCCTAGTTGAAAAGGTAAATGGAATGGTTTCTAAAATTATTACCAAGCAGGTAAACAATCATCCTGGAGACTGGGATAAGTATCTACTACCAGCTTTATGGGCCTACAGAACTTCATTTCGTACATCCTTGGGATTCACACCGTATCATCTAGTATTTGGTAAGGAAGCAATCTTGCCCATTGAAGTGCAACTACAAAGTCTCAGAGTAATGGCAAGCCAGCTTCAACAGCCCAACATGCATTTGAGAGATCACATCATCAACTTGGAAAGACTGCAGCTGGACAGAGAAGAAGCAATAAATTATTATGCAGCACAAGCAGAGCATAGACGGCTTAGCTTTAACGAGCATCTCCGGAAAAAAGAATTGAAGAAAGGAATGTTGGTGCTCCGCTACGACAATCGCTTCGACACGCGCAAGGATAAGAAACTCCTACTCCGATGGGAAGGTCCCTTCATCGTCAGGAAAAAGTATGCCAATGGAAGCTACCAGCTTATGGAGGCTGATGGAAAACTTCATAAAACCAGGGTAAATGGTTGGCGACTTAAACCTTATTTTCTTCGATTTGACCAGGCTCCACCAATTGACATTCCAGATGAGGACACACCATCAGCCGCCACCTCCGACGATAATGATCAAACAGATGAGCTAGAGACATGAATGCCTCTAGCCAAAAGGGGAGGGCTAATGATGGGGGCTTTTCACAAGCCAAGCTCCCATACCCCTCTTCTCTCGTCCCCACCCCATGAAAACCCCCTCTTAGGGAGGGAGTGATAAAAGGCATTGGAAAAAGTAAGAAAAAAATAAAGTATGATTATGTAAATATATAAGAAAGGTAAAATAGGCCACCTCATGCCTGCGGGGTAGCCCATCCCCACCTTGCCTCCTTTTTCTTCACTGTTGCCCCGCCGTGTGTCCCTTTTCCTCTCCTCCACTCAAAAGGTCACCCCCTCTCTCTTCCCCTTGTCCTTTCTCCTTTCTCTCTCCCCTCAAGCTACCCCACCTCTCACCAATAATGCATTATAACTCACCAATAATGCACCCTAACTCACATGCAACTTACCCTATCTTCCAAAATAGTATACCCCACCCCCTCTTTCTCTCTCCTATCATATCCCATGACCCAAATACCCCCCCCCTCTCTCTAAAGGGCGCCATGTCTCTTGTCTTGTAGCTAAATAACCTCCCCCACACTCACACACACTCAGTTTCACTAAAAAAGGTGCCCACAGACCCATCCCCACCCGGTGGTTACCTGATTTTTCTTGTGTTCACACACATCTGCACACAGATTCACCTCTGAACACACTCCCTCTCTCCCCTCTTGTAATTACTTTATTCTCCATGTCACCTCTCACTTTTTTTCATCAACCCATCTCTCTCTCTTAGTCTCTCTCTCATGAGACTGCTGTTCTGGCACATATACACACAGCCAGACAAGTGGGGCCCACAGTCACATGGCCTATGTAGATAATGATTTCTTCATTTCTAAATTCTAGAATTCTCCCCCCCTCCTCCCCTATATAAAGAGGGGTCACCATTCACACAACATCACCAAAGAACACACTATGCACTGTGTGTGCCTAGTGCACACACACACCCACACCATCACCATCACCGCAATCACCATGCTTGTCTTGAGCATGACCTCTACACCCTTGGCTATGGAAGATGAAGGGCAACTAAATGAAGGATGATGGCCATAATCCTCGTGCGAGTCTTCGCCATCAACTCCCACCTATCGCCATGTGCTCTACCACTCTCTCCCTTCTCATTCCCCTACCCTATGCTCCCCATTTCATCGCCTAATTCTCTAAATAAAGCTTGAGGTTTTGTGAGTATGTTTTCTTGCAATGTTTTGCCCATGTGAGGTGTGCGGAATCGCCACCTAGTCTTGTGTTTTGGAGTGAGCTTGTGTATGTGTGAAGGTGTGTGCGGATTCGCCATCCTTTTGTGGTGCCTAAGTACTAAGCCGCTTATGAGCCCCCTCCCTCACTCTCTCTCTCTCTCTCTAACGACTCCGACTCACACTCTTCTCAAGATACAACACACTCACACCACTATGGGGCACCACTCGGCTTACACAACCACCTGGCCCCGGAGACATGGGAACACACCTCTAAGTGAGAGGAGAGAGACGATCACTTGCCACTCCACACAACCACCACTCACACACAACACACCCAAAAAACTCAGCTTCAAAAGAGGAGAATTATGATGTTTTTGATACAATTGAGCTGGGGCCAAACACCATGGGGCAAATAGTCACACATATGGGTAAAAATAAGCAGATACATAAACTAGTGCAGAAGAAACTTCGCTCTAGGAGAAACTTACACAGAAAAACAACAAAATAAAGAGTGAGGAAAGTTGGCATAATGGACAGCGCCATCGCATCCAGAACGGCCCAAAACCCCTGTCTACAATGTCAAAGTGCTCAAATCGACGGGGTATGAGCAGTTTTACGTGTCTCTAAACAGTCTCCCAAAATGTGTTAAAAACACACTGCGGCTGGTTCATACTCTCTTCTTTTTCAGTTCCCACAATTAGCTTTATTTACTTGGGCACCCTTGGCCTTTGTATTGACCTCAAACGGACCCCGAACACGCCATTAAAACTGAACTCGCACTGCTTAGGTGTCACCTTTTTGCTCATGCGACACCTGGCACTAGCTTTTTCCTAATGCATCTCGCCACCACGTGAAGTGGCCCCAAAATGTGGTCCTAATGTTGACCTTATTTGCATATCTCTCACAGAAAACACACCACGTTGGGTCCGTCCTCATCCGCGTGCAAATATTGACCTCGTTCGCCTCACCAATCGCTCACTAGATGCCAGTTTCGTAATTTCGCACTGGCTGACCTCATGTCGTCGGACCCGCGGATTGCTTCCTCGGAAGTTTTACGCGCTTCCAATCTCTTCCTATTGTTGAAAAAAACACTATAGTACTGATATTAGTGAAAATCGGTGCACTATGTACACCCTGTCCGTACCTGTACACCGTGGGCCCACGTAACCATGGCTAGGGAAATTGGGTTAGCCTTTATTCATTGCACCCATGTATGTGTATGTTTAATATGCGCATTCCTGCTCAAAATAAACTCTGACATAATTTGCCCATCCCTGAGCACTGCTAGATCATTCATGATGAACGCAGCGCAATGAGAGATATGAGACTGGCCGCTTCACAGATTTCCTCATCTTCATCCAAACTTTGATGAATCCACAGACAGTCATTTAAGACGCAATCCATTTACCCTTGACTTATGTAGAACACCATCCAGGTTAGCCAGTTGATATGTGCCATTTGGAAAACACTCCACTACCTTGAAAGGGCCTTCCCACTTAATTTGAAACTTCTTTTGGAAGGTGTTGTCCAGCTTACTGTTGTAGTGCAAAACCAAGTCATGCTTCTTGATACCCTTACTTTTGACCTTTTCATTTATCTTTGCCAAAGCCCTATCTTGTATCTGCCCATAATGTTCCAATGCACTCATCCTATCCAACTGAACCTCTTGTAGTTGTAAGAGCCTCTCTTCGAATGCATCACTAGGCGGCCCAAGCAACTTCTCTAACATCTTGACCGCAGGCAACTCTACTTCCACAGGCAATAGTGCTTCTTTTCCATACACCAAATGAAATGGAGTAAACCCTGTACCTGTCTTCACCGAAGTACGGTAAGCCCATAATGCACTAGGCAATTCCAAATCCCAATTCTTTCCTTGGTGCTCTGTCACTTTCGAAAGAATTTGTACCAACTCACCATTGAATCTTTCATTTAAGCCATTACACTGTGGGTAATAAGGAGTGGTATGCTGGTGCCTAATCTTCATCTTTGTGCATAAGAAGTCTAGCAGTTTAGCTCTAAATCCTGGCCCCTTATTTGAAAGTAGCTCTAATGGCACCCCAAACTTGCAACATATTTCATCATACACAAATTTGCCACATCCTTGCAGTGATCTGTTTTACTGCTATAGCCTCTGCCCATCTACAGAGATAGTCCACTGCCGTCAAGATATAGCTTTTGCCCCTGCTTGTGATAGGTAACGGGCCTATTGCATCAATCCCCCTCTTTTCAAACACATCAAACGCCATAATGGTTTTTCGTAGCTCTGGCTTCAACACTCTCTTCCCAAATGCTTGACACCTATTGCAAGACCTACACCAATGGTGAACATCCTTGTGCAAACTAGGCCATACATACCCCTCTTGCAAAATCTTATGCAAGGTGATCTTTAGAGCAAAATGGCCACCACATGCGCCTTCATGATTCTCTTCCAACACTCTGTAAAGCTCCTCCCGCCAAGGTACACGTCTCAACACGAGATCAGCCCCTTTCATGTATAAGAAATCATCAATCAATTTGTACCTGTATGCTCTATGCACAAAGCCATACTTCTTAGACTTATGAATCTCCTTTGGAATGATTCCTGTTAGCAAAAACTCCTCTTCTTGAGCCAAACTTTCCCGGCCATGATAAAGAGGTAAATTGGTCCTCAACACGAATAGCTCCCCAATCATGCCTTGAGTTGCTTCATGTGCCTCTCCATTTAGAGCACGTTCAATGTGTCTGATGCTCCATGGTTCAAACTTTTTTAACAGGCCTTTAATTCTGAAGCACATTTCCTTCAATGAGGTGTTCTTGCTCTTCCACACACCCAGCACTTGCTTCACCACTAACAAGGCATCACCTTTTATGCTCAACCTTTGAACCCCATGCTTCAAACAAATGTGTAATCCGGCTTCCAGAGTAGCATATTCAGCCTCATTGTTACTATGAGCATCCAATTTGAACCCTCTCTTGCATACTAGCTTCCCCTCTGGATCATAAAGTGCTATACCCCCTGAAGCTGCATCATGGCTCTTTCTGTATGAACCATCAAAGAACAACACATGTGCATTGCTGATCTGTGGCACTTCTTCAACTACCTTTCTCACCACCTCTTCCTTAACAATAAGGGGATTCTCCTTGTAGGTCAACAAATCAGCTAGGGTAGCCCTTGTACTATCTTCCACTAGAAAAGAGAACTCAAACTCTTGCAGCTCAATTACCCATTTCTTCACCACATTTGACATGTTAGTACCATTAATTAACTGTGGCAAAAAGGAATAACTCGTCAAGAAAACAAAAGGCCGTGGTAGCAAGTAATGACGAAATCGTCGACAAGCAAATATTACACTGGCCATCACTAGCTCTACTTCCGATAACTTTCTCTCCGCTACCAACTTCACTCGGCTTGCACAATACACTGGCCTCATATAATGGCTGCCCTTCCCCTTTTGCAATAGCATGGCTCCAATGGCATCATCCCCTACTGATGGATTTACATAAAAACTTTCTCCCAATCAGGAGCCTGCATGGCTGACAACCCCCTAACACCTCTTTCACCTCTTGAAACACTTCTTCACACTTGTCATCCCATTGCAATGGATCATGCTTTGCCACTTGTTGTAATGGATAAAGAATCTGAGAAGACAATGGAATAAACCTTGCCATGTACTTCACTTTGTGTATAAAGGTTGCCAATTGCTTCGTACTCGTAGGTGATGGAAGAAGAATAATAGACTTACCTTATCTGGATCAGCCTCAATGCCATTTTCTGACACCATGTGGCCCAATAACTTCACCCTTGGCTGTGCTAGATGACATTTCTTTGGATTTAGTTGTCCTCCACATTCATCATATCGAGCCAATACCATCTGCAGCTTCTCATGGTGTTCAGCCCTACTGCTATGAACACAGAAGTCATCCATAAAAGCTTTAACACAACTACCAATGAATGGTTCCAACACCCAATCGCTCTCTCTTGATAGAAGGAAGGTCCATTTGACAACCCAAATGGCAATACTGTGTAGCAATAGCAGCCCCATGGCGTAATAAAAGTTGTCTTTGTGCGGTCTTTAAGAGCAATCTTCAATTGAAAATAGCCTGAAAAACCATCACACACAATGTACCTCTCATAACCTGCCACTGAATCCAAGATCTGATCATGAATGGAAGAGGATATGGGTTCTTCTTAGTGGCTGCGTTTAAGGGTTTAAAATCTACACAAATTCTCCACTTCCCATCCTTCTTTGGACTGACTACAATTGGACTCACCCATTCTGTGGTCTCCACAGGGACTATGAACCCTGCCTTCAATAACTTGTCCACGTCTTCTCGCAAGGCTTCCATTTGCTCTTGACCCATCCTTCTTAGCCTTTGCCGCACTGGCTTAGCACCTTCTTTCAGCTCTATATGTATCTCTTTGCCCTTGAACCCTCTGATCTCTTCATATGAAGTAATGAACAAATCAGGAAAACTAGCCAGCATGTGCAAATATATATCCTTCTCCATAGCTGAGAGGTCTCCACTGATCATTTGTGTCATCAATTCCTGCTTCTTTGACAACTCAACCTTGGTTTGCATCAGCCCTTCAATCACTTCATAAGGCCCTTCACTTTCATCTTCAACCTCATTCGCAAATGCAACTAAACCAAACTCCTGGACTTCTTTGTCCATCAAAAGAAATGCAACATCAGCATCCTCATCACTGCTGGTAGTGCTATCACTGTCCTCATCTGTCACCGTGGAAGAGTCTTCATCACTAGACTCATCCTCATCTTCATAAAGCTCCTCTAATTGTTTCTTTGTGTCCATATTATAAAGCTTCTTGGTACCTGTCTTTCCATAGACGCTAATCGTACCATGTCGCCAATCTTGAACAGCTCCCACTGCACGTAACCATGGTCTGCCCAGTATAATAGGATATGCTCCCAACCCTGCTGGCATCACATGAAAATCAACCACTGCCTTTGCATCATATGCCTCCACTCCTAAGCTCTTTACAACACCCAAGCATTTTACTTTTTGATGGTTTGCCAATCTGATCCGAAACCTGACACCCCAGCCACTGTGAGACCCATCTTCTCAACGCATGAGTGTGTTATGACACATATTTGGGCTCCGCCATCCACATAACCTTGTCCCAAAATTTTCCTTTTATGCCACACATCTACTATTGGACAAATGTCTGGTAGCTCATCCATTGCCAACACCTTACTGAACCTCTCTCTGGCTCTTTCTCCATTGGGTTAACCATCCTCTTCCACTGTCGCTTTAGCTTAGGCACCATCTCTATAAGCTGCCCAAAAGTAACATCTGCCTTCCTGCTCGTCAGATCCTCCTTCAAGTCATAGCTTAATTGCCCATCCCCTAGTGGAAAATCTGAAACATGAAACTTTCGACGAGCTCTCCTTTTCCTCTTGGCCTTGACATCCTCGCCTTCATGGCTCTTTCCTTCTTCTTACTAGGACCTGGGGCACTTCTTCCTTCCTTATCCTCTGTGGTCCTCTTCCCATAGGCATCACTAATGTATCCTCTAGCTTTGATGCCTTCTCCAAGGTGACTACACTTAGCACTTTTGTCTTTCCCTTTTCCTCCTGGGTCAGTCCACTGGTTCCTTCGTCTCCCTTAATTTCGATGCCATAATCATTTGACCTAGTTAGCACCTGTCTTGGCAATGGATACATGTCTCCCCCATCCTTGGTGGCTTATCACATTGCGGGCTGATGTGATCCAACTCTCCACAATTATAACATGTGGGCGTCTGCCTCCAAAACCTACCATTGCTTTGTCCAACACCATTCCTAGGCCTTTCTTCACCTCCTGGCTGATTTGCAAACCTCCTCGACCTCGATTATTTCCCACTTGACCTAGCATGTTTAGGCTGAGATTCTTCATCAAATCACCATTTGCCTCATGTCTTGCCTTAGCCCATCATCTTGCACTGCTGTAGTGACCACTGCTGGCATAACCTGAGTAGTAACAGGAACACTGGTTCATGATGAACCCCTGACATGCGCCCTTGTAAAGACTCTATAGGCTGAAATTCAGACCTCATGGCAAAGACTCCACCCCTAACTGGCTCATTTTCCTCAGCTTCCACTCTTTGTTCCTTGCTACCTCTAGTGCATCCTCATATGTCCTAGGCTTCTTAGCTCCACTCTCCAACGTATATTCTCCCAAAGACCAGCCAAGAACCTGTCCTTCTTCATCATGTCAGGCGGGGGTACCTGTGGTGCTAAAGCCTTGCACATTCGCTCCCATGCCAATGAAAACTTACGTATGTACGCATCTACTGGCTCACCTTCCTTTTGCACCAAAGCCTGTACTTCTTGCCACACTTTGTCAGGATCTTCTATCTTCACAAACTCCACTTCCAACCCATGTCGTAGATTGTCCCAACTCACCTTACAGGTGGATCAGCCACACGCAACTCCTCTTCAAATGCTTTAGAACAAACTCGTGCATCACTCTTCAAACAAATTTGGAGAAGGCGTAACATTTGCGTAGGGTCATGAATCTGGTTGCTAATGCAGGCAACCTCCATCTTTTCCAAAAATTCTTCCACATCTTCATCACTTCTTCCATGAAACTCCGGATAAGAGAAAGCCATGGCTACCCAAATTATGATGCTTTGAGAACCCCTTCGAACACACGTGCAAGAACCCAAAACTTTCACTACCCAATCCCCAGAAACTTCAATGGAGCTCAGCTTTAGATAAGGACAAACACATGCACATCAAATGAGTTTTCATAGTTAATCATCGGAATGACAACAGGCAAAGGACATTCCAGGATCTCTCTCAATCTTCTTGGCCCAAACATAAAGACTATGCGCTGCTGGAAAAAGATCTTCCTGGACACATGAACATTAATCTGAATTCTTTGAGTTAAATGAAAAGGAGTGAACTGAGGGCCATTTTGATCATCCATTAAAGCCAACCATGAAGCTCCCAAGAAGGCACACCTGACTCACCTCTGATTTTGCCAAAATTTCAGCAGCATAACAGCATAAATGGCTCAAAATACCAAAAAACCAGCCATCATAACTTGGAAAAATTTTGGCAGAGTTTCCCCAGAAGTAGAGCAGTAGGAACCCAAAATATAGACTGTCTATGTATGCATAAACTGTCAACAATAGAACCCGAGCATCAAGTAGGAATCACTAGTACATAGCCTATGGCGAGGTCACAAAAGGGTGCTCCAGCTACCTGTATCACCGAAAGGATCTCTACATTTGAGAATCCCCCAGCTCAATAAAAACCTCACGCTATCGACCCTCACACGAAGGCTAATGCAAATCGCGTATAGTCAAGTCTCAGAAATGACTATCTTCCAGACCAAGTCTCAGAAATGGCTGGGACTGCCAAATACAACCAAGTATGGCTCCACAAATGCGTACAATGGCAGTTTCCACAAGTAACGTACAATCCAGCAGACAATGCGCTCAAATAGGCGCCAAGTGATGCATTACCCACAACAACTGCAAGTGACATCACTGCTAGTATATCACTGTACTCCAGCTACCTGTACCTTGTGAATCACTGTACCTGTACCTGTCCCTGTAACCTGTAACCTGTAAACTTGTAATCTGCACCTGCAACCTGTAATCCCGAAGCTCGAAGCAAAGGTACTCGAAGAAGATCCTCCGTGGGGGGCACCAAAAGAATGTGAGCGGGATGAAAACACACACAGCGCCTCTATAACGACCTGACACACACTCTTGGAAGATACACACACACACACACTATGGGGCACCACTCGGCTTACACAACACACCTGGCCGAGACAGGGAACACACCTCTGGAGTGAGAGAGAGAGACTATCCACTTGCCACTCCACACACCCACACACACACACACACACCCAAAAAACTCAGCTCAAAAGAGGAGAATTTCTGATGTTTAGATACAAATGAGCTTGGGCCAACACCAATGGGGCAAACAACTCACACAATATGGGTAAAAGAAGCCAGATACAATCACAAACTAGAGCAGAAACTTCGCTCATAGGAGAACTTACACAGAAAAATAGCAGAAAAAGAGTGAGAAATTTGGCAAAATGGACAGCGCCATCGCGTCCGGA